>NC_087127.1:8823381-9126412 GCF_030705265.1 Helicoverpa armigera | reverse complement strand
TTAACGACGTCAAAAATCATCAAATTATGACCCCTACCGCTGGGTTAGCAGCGGCGGTGAGGGAGTGTCTTACTCTTACTGACTAAAAACCGTCGTGTTCCGTCGTGGGCCTTTTATGTACCAGGGCCGCGGTAACTCTTTCGAATAATCCCGCAGTATATATAAGTGGGTCTGTTAAAGAAATCATGATCCTCCTGCTCTTTTTCCAATTATATTTGGGCTCAATCTTCTTCTTTCATACTTTTCCGTCTGACGTCATTTCACAAGTGGCATTATTTCCAGCCATATTGTCTTTCACACAACCTATATACACTTTGTTTGGCCTTTTATATTCTAGCGAGTTTATTGAAATATCAACAGAAATCCTCTGCTTCACAAACAAGCATTGAATTTGTTGTTCACGTGGAATTTTCCTCAGAAATATACGTGAACAAAATATAAGCATTTATTTAAAATCGAGGGATGTTTTCGAGACATATGGAGTGCCCTTACCCTCAAACTTCAATACGGGGAGGATACTAGCCTGAAGGGAAATTCTAACAAAAGCTTTTAGAAATAAGTATGTCGGTATAGACGTGCTCACTGAAGTGTGAAAAAATCAGTAGCCAGTTCAATGACCTGACATAAAACGTATGTACATATCACTTTGTGAGATTGGCAGCCTTAGGCCGTTTTCTATTAGTTGGTTCAGCTTTGACTTTAGCTGCTTTAACTTAACCTGATAGTGACGAACCTATCTCTGCACAAATAAAAAACATATTTGTGGATTTTTTAATTAACTCATAATTGTGAATTGAGAATTCATCAGCATATCAATCATATATCGCTTTTCTATTCTTCCACAACAGGACATAGGCCCTTTCTTATACAGAGCTTTAAGCTCATTGACCATTTATCATCACACTAGATAAAGGCGGATTTGCCATTTCAGACTACCGCACAATCTACAACAGGATCAAATGTCCTACATTCTTAGTTCAAATTTCAATTCAGCTCCCAACGTATGTGAAAAATCCCAGATACGTTGACCCGAAATGATCAAATTAATACAAAAAATATACAGGCAGGTAAAAACAATTTTCATACGAGTACTGTATCCTCACTCACGTATGTATATTTAATTCACAGTGACCAAATAGAGGACGAAGTTATTTATTTATTCAAAACTATAAAACGCCTGAAGGTCCGCAATTTAAAATAAACATTGAAAATATTACGTTATATTACAGAAAAGTTTTTAAAAGCTATTGAAACAAAACATGAGGTAAATGGAACAATAATGTGAGACGAAATTGAGTAAATAGGTCTTGTTTAACAAAATAGCAATTATTGTGTTGTTTGGGTACGTTTTGGTGGTAAACAAAAATATTATTTTGAACTTAGGTTAAGGTATTGTAATAGTCGCTAAATTGGATTAGCATTTGAATTAGTTTAATACTGTGTTAATACTTGTTTATTGTCATCTCAGTAAAGAGTGAAACGTCATTACAAAGAGCTGATGTACAAATTATGTTTTAAACTTAAATAAAATTCGTAAAATTCTTTTGCTTGTTTCCGAAACTATTGAACCGAATAGATTTTTTTTTGTGAAGCAACACTATCAACACTACAGGTATCAATTAATATATTTCAAAGTGAATGGAATACCTCGGGATGCTTGTGAAACCGCGGGCAGAAGCTTATAATATTATAAATGCAAAAATATCGCTGGTGGTCAGTCGTGTTTTCACGCAAAAACAGACAAAAAGACACAAACCCTATCGAAAATTGAAAATAATTCAACATCATGAAACCAGCAAGCCAGTTGCTCAGACCTCCGACCCATTCAGACATCGTCTGACATTTATGACATACCTAGTGAAGAGATGATTAACGACCCAGCGTTGTGGTCATAGCTTTGAGACCGGGGTGGCTTTTGTATGTGTGTTTCTGTGTGTGTGTTGCATATTGGTTGCTACGGTGTGAAAAGCGTTTCTCTCTTGTTTGTTTGAATATAAATGACTTTGAAATTCGTAGTAGTTATAGAGAATAATGTGCAAGTCATTGATGGTAGTCATTAAATATAAATTATGAGATTCTAATTATATTGAAAACAGATCATTAAAAATTAATTTGAATTAGTTTAGAGGTACATTGCAAGGACAATGCCACATGCAATATGATTGTTGCATTAAGTAGATCCAAGTAAAAGAAATTGCTGTATAATTACACAAGAGTGTGAAATAAAAATGCAATATTTAATTTCTTTTACAAAGCCAGCAAATTGATACTTTTACCAAACCCCTTATTACAATTAGACACTACTGCCAACCCACTCACTCAATATCCTTTCGATTATTTATTTATCTGTCCTCAAAAATAGGTCACACAAAAAAGCCGATGTCACCAAAACGCGTGATATTAAAAAATCGCCCACGCGCAGTTCAATGTCTTCGTAATTTACTTACACGCAAGTCACACTAATAATATCGATTTTACTCGATGACCCGTCCCTGAGCGAGCGATCGCGATAGTCCAACACTATTGTATTTAGACGTATAAACAAGTCACCTCCGACGATCAATAGTAATCAGTTAGGAGCGAGTATGTGGGCTCCGAATCGAGTCCGGTATCGAGAACTTGGAGCGAGTAACGAGAATGTCAGTTGTTGTAGTTTTATGTAAACTGTAGAGGAGCGTAGTACCTAGATAGCAATGTTTTAACATGCTGCGCTGAACCCAAATAACAATTGATATAAAAAAGTATGTAGGTACCACAAATATTCGAATTGAGTATTTAGGTAATATACTTACAGTTACAAGTAGTTATCGACACCGATTACTGGTTTCCCGTAATAACTACGCTCGTATAACAGTAACCTAAGTAAGAGAGGATAGCCTCTCTCGACAAATCATCTACCTAGCACTGAAATTTCAAATCGGTTCAATAGTTCCCGAGATTATCGTGTACAAACAAACTAAGAAACTGTTCAGCTTTATAATATAACCTATAAATGCAAAGCTTAAATTAAAACTATGACCGTTCTTCTCGTTCAGACTAACCGACCTTCTTGTACCAAGAATTTTTGTATATCCGTTTTTTCTCCAGAAGTTTATAAATATATAAAATTAAGTTCTAAGTAAGTCAATGATAAATGGTTGTCTTACTCGAAGAAACGGTACTCGCCCTTACTTAGTAATTTATTTCTTAGAACGACTAAATAACGTGTAATTTTGTTGTTCTTTGTGAAATTCTTATTTTATGTGTAGGCTATAGAGCTTAATGTAAGGCTCGAGTAGTTAAAGCATGTCTTTAGGGACGAAGCCGTTTATAAAGACGTTAATAGGTAATTGAGAGTAAATAATAGTTACTAATGTTATAAATGCGATAGTTACTCGGTCTCTAGCTGTAGCCCTGTCCTACTAGCACGCCAAAACTAATGAAAAGAATCACGTGAATATTTGGTATCTCCACAGATAGGCATTAAAAAGGACTATGTTATATGCTAGTTTTTAAGAGCCAGACGTGTAATAGTTAATGCAAATCACATAATCCATTTGATCAATTATTCTATTTGTCGCTAATCTTCCTTGAGTGAGCTTGGTGTCCAATAATCTTCATTCCTTCACTAATTTCGTAAAAATGCCTTTTTAATTTTTTGATATTGTTAAATAATTATAAAATGAAGGGTCTATGAACGCCACGCTTTTAAATGATCACATTAAATTGTTAATAACTTAGTGGGTACCAACCTAATAATAAAGAACGCAAAAGACTATCCAACTATTATCTATACAAACACATAGAATATTATTGCTAAGGTAGATTCAATCGACATCCATAATTATTTATTCAGCGAATCGATTTCGTTAAATTGTATTCCGTCTACTTTGTTTTTTTTTCGGTAACGCTCGTTTATCGATCGGTAAGAATTTTGACCGACGGAAACTTTGGGCCGAAACACGTGTGCTAAGAAACGATCAGGGAAATAGGGTCAGTGGGTACGTATAATCTTTCCTTCAATATTATAATTATTATCCTTTCATTGGTTAAATGGAGTAAGTCTCACTGGTACTCTCTGGGTTTGTAAAATGATATGGCACTTAGTAGAAGCTGATGCTTAAATGAGGATGCATGCGTTTGTCTTCCTATACAGAGGGATTCATTATATGCATAGGTACATACCTCAATTAAAAAAAACACAATTGACGAAAAATGTTTACAATTAAAAACTATAAAATAGTTCGAGGCACTATGCTTTCACATTGGGGTAGACCGGCAGGTCTAGCAGTATTTGAAGTGTTCAGGAAACACATATTTTTTGTAATAAAGAGTAGGTAAATCACAACCAAAATGTATATCTTTATCCGTCCAAGAAAACAAAAATAAAACAGTCCAAACCCAAAATTAAAAAAGGCTACCGAAAAGAGCAACGACCTTCAGTACTCATAGGTCGTTACACGATCGTATTCCCTAACCTGGTTGTTTATTATCTTTCACGCGACATACGAACCAACGGGGTCAAAGCGAAGTCCGCACTTCGGACACCAATCGACGAAATTGCGTTACGAACATAAATTGTAGCACTCAAGACCACTCGGCCACATTTACATGTAGTACCATCAAGTATTCAATTCACTTACACGGAAGTGTATTACACTCGATGGCAATTTGTTTGCCTTGCCTTTTAAATGACTCGTTGGTCTAACTCGGGTTCGATTCCCGGGTCGCGACAAAATCGCATTGTGGGTGTTAGAAACATTCATAAAGCAGCCCGGGGCCTGTCAGTTGGTCAAGGGATACACCCGTGCATCGTACAGCACGTAAACGTCGGTCCTGCACCGGATCTTTTTCCGGTCGTGTTGGTTAACCGTCCCATCGGGTTATGAGAGTGAAAGAATGGTGAGTGCACCTGTGTCTGTGCAAATGCTTGTGCACTATAAAGTATAAGATGTCCTGCGCAGTTGGCTAATCTCCTTACATTAGAACAGCCACCGTGGCCTATGATGGGCTGAGAGGATATCATCAACATCATTTGTCTTCAAAAATGAAGCCGCAATATGAAAGCTAAAGTTTGAAAATGTAAAATTCGGCAATAAAAACGAATCGACACGTGAAAGGCAGTAAATTATCTCTGCTGGACGCGAACCGTATTGTGCAAATAATGATATGCATTCCAGCAGGGTTGCCAAATAAACCCCTGAATATACTGTTATTTCAGTCGCTCAGTTTCTTTGTAAAACCGTTGACCATGATGGAAATAATTCCGGTAGCTACAGTTTCATTTAAAGTTGTCATTCATGAATTTTGGCTATAAAGGTAATGCAAATTGGAATCCAGATTAATAGGAATCATAAAACTACTATATTTGTTGAAGATGTATTTTCTTTACTTATTATACACCACACACTGTATTCGGAAAAAAGTTGGTACCTGAAAATAAAATATGTAGTATTTTCTATAAACAAATCCAACATCCTTAATAAAAAGAAATACAGAAACACATATCTACATTACTCACACACTACATAAATAAAATTTCTATATCTACATTTTACCAAACGAAGAACAAGACATCCGTATTTCAATAAGCTAAGAAAATGAGACAACCAACCCTAGCGAATCGTATGAATGTAGTTACATATTGACAAGACCAACCAGAGCTCGTTTCAGAGCAAAACGAGCACATTGCGATTTTTATTTTCCAACCAGATATTGTTACGTAGAGAGAAATAAAGGTAAAGAAAACACGTCGGTTTCAGTACACTGAATGTAACAAGTATTGAGTCAGGCAGGAAAAATAAGTTCAAAAGATTCTGATGTAGGGTATCGCTATTTTGATTATTACGTAATTTTTTATATGACAAACGTTTCGTGTTCTTGTCACACGTATATTTTTTTCCTTTCTTTGAATAAAAGATGGCGTCATAATTATACGCAATTGCAATCGATTTCAAACTATTACGTTAGTATAAATACAGTAGAACGATAAATAACTAACCACTGTTCAATAAATTGTCATTCCCAGACATAGTATTTACAGTTCCAGTGACACCTATAAACGAAAAAACTTTTTGAAGCAACACAAGTTTGACCCAAATTTACTGGCCTCCAGTGTACAGCTGTAAGTAAAACTTATAGGGGCGCATTTGTAAGTATTCCCATTTATACGTGAAGAAATGAAGGTATCATTTCTTCACACATGAATGAGATTCGAGTTTGTAATGAAATAGAACCCCGTAGGGGACAATGGGTCTCAATGATCCCGGATCACTTCAACGTCCGGACACGAACAGACTTAAGTGGATGGACATTAGACTGGTTCCTGTCATATAAAATGTAATGGGAGTAGGTCAGACGACCTTTTACCACGGTAAGGTGCTTCGAAAAAGGTTCCTTGATGACCGATATTAGACGGGATAAGTACTTCTCAGCTAGAATTTTCGAATTGGTTTGAATTTGTTATGAAGACTTATCAATTTTATGAATCGGACTGATAGTTAAGAAATAAATGGAATTATCTGCCTTATATTTTGGTCTCATACTTAGGTGTTAGCATTTCATAAATTAAGCCTAAGAAATGTAGACGCGAGTGGAATTCTAGGGGAATGTACTGAAATACTGTTATTCTAAGATTTGGTTATGATAATAGTTTTCAAACTTCACTTTGTTCTTTAGAGTATGCTCAGCGGAGTATATTACGAACTTAAGAAACAATGACCCAAACCACCATAATAGTTTTATCATTCACAACTCTGACACACAATAGATTAGGCCACGGTCCATCCCGAAACTTCAGCTTAGAACCACAATAGCCTTTTCAGGTGAACTAACGATCTACATATAGTACCCACAAAAGGCTCTAACACATATGTCAAGTATTTCTGGAAGTAGGTTGAGATATAACTGTAATAAAGCGGTCACATGTCTCTGAGTTGGTACTTTAGTGGCTTGAAAGATGTCTGTTTTGTTAATGCTGTGGCAAGGAATTATGGTAAAAAAGTGTATATTAAGGTAAGCGATTAATTAATATTATTCTAAAAAAATAAGTGCTGGGATTCTGTACCGTCTAGTCAAATTCATTTATTGAAATTAGGCTTATTAAATAAGCATTTTTTTAAAGCCTGGGAAGATGCAAAGGTGATGAATAAACTTCCCAGCAACAGCTGTCTACTACAATAAAATTATTTGATTACAGTATTATTTGCGTAGTGTGAAGCATATTTTAACTTATTACTTCTTATTTGTCGTATCACTGTTTACCTTTCACTTATTTTTAATGTTGTGCATAAATTATGGAGAAGTAAATCAATATTTATTCTTTTTATACGACTTTTAGAAAGAGCCAAAAGTTTTCGGCATGACCGCCTTTATTTAGTACTTTGAAATATAAAGGAAGTTTGTGAGCTTTTCAAAATATTCCTAAACCATCTTGTCTAAACTTAAAAACATTATTTCCCCTTTGTTAGTAAAAACAAAGTAACACAATCTTGGAATAAAAGCCCTTAAGAATACAAAAAAAAAGTTTAACACTAAAACCTAATTAGTCATTCCCGGCTTCAACGTTTGGAAACCTTTCATATTTACATTATTCTTATCTGAAAATTCATTTCTTTTTTAATTAAGATCTATATAAAACGTAGAATAGCTTACAATTCATCAAATAATCCAGACCAAAGCAATCCTCATTAGAATGTTCGAGAACTTTTTATAAAAAGAACACGTATTTCAAATTGCTTCTAGACGTTCGATTTATAAAAATAATGGACAAAAGATGGCCACGGTCGAATAAGTTTTAGATGTACGTTACAAACAAATTCCATCTGGGCAACTGCCCAATAGTCCCAGAGGGAATGTACTGGGTTCTCTTTTTATAAGGCTACCCTTACCACGGACTAAGGAATGAGCAGAGATGTCATAATGCGGGTAGGTCAGGCGCCTTCTTCTAGGTCAAATTCGTGCGGTGGGCATTACCAAAACGACCAGTAACGAGTAGACTAACGAGGTGTTCGAGTTCTGTGAGACATGCACTGTAATGATTTTTAGTACTAAAAAAAATGCTCAATGAATAAGGGCGAAGACAGTAAGTTCCTCATCTCCCACACACCCGCATTTTGGCGCGCTTCTTTCTTAAGAGATTTTCCGTTATGGCACCTCCGCTAGTCATTTTGTTCTCCATGGGGTAGACATATAGCAGTAGGTTGTAAAACTGCCTATCGCCTGAGAGGTCAGCTAGGGAGCTATAGGAAAAATTTTATTATCACACTATCATCTTCGTGATTCTCCTGATGTGTTTTTCACATGTCTGCACTAGCTTTAGTTTTCATTCTACATATTATACCTATTTGTGTGCTTTCCAAGAAATTGGTGCATGTTTAACATGTTGAAAGTATATAAAAGCTTGTTTGGATTATTGTAGCTTCCAAGAGTTGATTATACATACAATCTTGTATGCACATTTTTTTGCGCAACTAAGCTTACTTTAACTCTGTAATTTTTACCCTGCAACATGTCTTTAAAACTTACCATCTTATCTGTTCCTAGTAAATACTAATTTCCAATAAATAGAAGAAGTATTACAGGATTCTGTAAACCAAGTTCCTCAGAGCTTAAGTTAACAATAAATATCTCAAGCGGACAAGTTAACTCCCTTACCTTATTTACGTCTAACTTAGAAACGAGGAGTTATTACTATGTAAGAGATTCTGATATAGAGGAGAACATAAATAAGGGTATTGATTTATGTATATGAGAAGAGAGGAATTGATTAAATTATTAGTTGTTACTCATTAAAACAGTAGATCATGACTAGTTCTTTAAAAGTTCTTTGTGGTTTTAGTCAGAATTTTACTTTTTTACGCATATTGCCATCTATTTACTTATTAACAGTTCAATCTACTCGACAAAATATTGATACCGCTGTTTATAGACTTTATAGTATATCAATCTGTCTTAAGTAATAAAAATAAACCTTTTTTTACATGCTCTATAACATTCATACTTCAGCGAAAAAAGGTTTTGAGAAATTCTTAGCCAAATAAGTACTAATTATTTTCTTATCAGTCAGTATCCAACGTTAGTATATGGATAATAAAATTAAATATACAAAGATTATGAAGCACAGCCGCACAGGTGCTACTGCCTCTACTAATCTAAACTTTCCGAGAAAATTTCTTACAAAGCCGAACAACATTATTCATGGAAGCATCTAGAAAATTCCGTAAGGATCACACGATAAGCCGTCGTATCTCGTTCAGACAATAAAAGAACGCCTAAAAGAAAATGTTCGGAATTTATAAAACTACCGCGATAGAATAACTTTGGTCTGTGAGGGTACAAAGTGAATTATCTGTCTACATATAAACCGCATCATGTAGGTTTATTAGGTTAGAGAGCACACTGAAAACTTTTAGTCGGGTGAGAGTTTTTTTGGGCTCCTAAATCAGTATAAACTGAATGGCAGTACGCACATTACAAAGATCAGGTAGTTAGCCGGTAACAAAAAAATTGCCAACTGTTGGCTGTCTGTTTAGTCTGTAGGGTAGGG
Source organism: Helicoverpa armigera (assembly GCF_030705265.1). NCBI lineage: Eukaryota > Metazoa > Arthropoda > Insecta > Lepidoptera > Noctuidae > Helicoverpa > Helicoverpa armigera. The sequence goes on along the minus strand of NC_087127.1, from coordinate 9,116,886 downwards.
TACAGTCAAAGATACTTTTGGACTGCCCCTTACCTATGTATTAAACCTCAAGTAAGATATAAATTGGTGCTGTGATAGGCAAAAATATTGACCTTTTACCTACTTCAACAAAGTGTCAGACTTTTGTCTGGTTTCCTTTCTCGAGGTTATTTCTTATTAAAAATATAAAGTACAATGTAAACTTTTTTGAACATTTATTTTTATTAAAATGATACTCAAGTTAGTTTTAGATGTTGAGGTATTTTAAGCACTAGGTATCTGGCCTCAGCCTTTTTTCTAGGCCGTTTATACCACGATTATATTTTTAGCTTTATCGGTTTTTCTAATACAGTCAAACTGCTGAGGTACTAAGCTAAAAATGATAGCAATAGTTTTCGAATCAATCTGCCTTTATCACTGTTCCTGAGATTTGCCTTTTTACGATAAAACTCCGAATTTAAATCTCGAATATCTTCAAACAAATTGGTAAAAAGCTCTTTCAGAACTGCTTTTTGTCAATCGCAGTATATTAAAAACAAATATTTTAATAAAATCCCATTATTAACCTTGCCTTTCAATCGAAAAATGTCGAATCCTATAAAAATATCAGGCGTAATTGACATTGAATAAAAAGGTCCATTATTCCGGCACATTCCGGATAAAAAATATCTACGTAATTTTATTTCATCCCCTTGCAACGTGGGTCCATATAAATTAGTATTGCGAACGTAACATGAAACGCGTGATGAAATATTTCAGTTTATATGGAGGTAACATTGGGGTAACAGCTACAGGTATGTGCGTAAAGTATGTATGGTATAATGGAGAATAATATTTTCATAGGTACGTCGATACCTCGCCCTACCAATGACATGAATGTAATTGTAGCACTTCTGAAGTAACCGTAAGCTTTGCCCTCAAAAACACCAGTGTTGGGTTAGGCCGTTTTTGGATTAATAAAAGAATATTTAAAATACCTACAGAATGCTTTTGCGTGATTTTAGAGAAGTTTGTAGGTCGTTTTTTCCTACGTCAGTAGGTACGGAAGCTAATCCCATCATACTCGTATTTGTGAAAAGGTCAAGCAGACGATGATGTTTTCCTATACGTCATTAAAATTCTGGGAGTCGCTACCTGTTCTAGAAAGTTCTATTCCAACCTGAAAATCTGAAATTCATACCGCAAACAACTTTGCCATTCATTTACCTATACAGAACTTTTTAGATTTAGTTTAACCCAGTCCCCAGTTTTGAGCCCACATTTCTTGTACTTTAGGCGAGTCCCACTAACCCATATCTTAATCCATTATATTGCATCAACATTATCATAATATGTACCACCAGCCTATGATATATTTATCACAGCGTGTACAATATATGACATTATCTCAATCTTGGTTGAATTTCCCTTGAGCGTAAGATAGGCGGCCATGAACGGAAAAAATAAGCACTTCGGCGCAAACTTTATATTAAAAATCGTTGCTTCAAAGAACCTTCATGGATGCAAGTAGAGTATGTAGGTATATCTATAGGGAAAGGTAACAAGAAAATCAATATATAGGAGAATTTGTATTACTTGCAATATACGAGTGCATTATAGTAAGTATAAATGAATGAGTAAAGCTCATCAAATTAGGTAAAGGTACCTAATATCTCCATCGTTTACCAAATGATTTGAGCATTTTTTTTAATGGGTATAGGTATTTTAGGTCCAGGATCTGATAGCGGAAACCCTGAGAAATATTTAAGAATTTAAGTTTATTGTTGCCTTCAAAACAAATATCGAAAAAAATTGACAGTACCAAACCAAACAGAAAAATGCGTACCAAATAAAATATATTGATCAATACAGTCAGATATGAATATACATAATTTCTATAGCCTTCAACTGTCCGCCTATTACATAATAATACGAAGATAATAATATAAAACAATTATACCAATGCGTAGACTCATTTGTAATAATTAGATAAATATATTGCTCATGTCAAAACCCGTTAGGTATAGTATAGGTAAGTTATTTTTAATAAGCGGCAAGTAAATATTATGTTTGTCACGCGAATATATCACGCAAGTTTAATACCTAAATATATACCTAACTGAAAATGTTTTTGTAGCTTTGAGAAACTTTGCATCCCATTTTTCAATTCATATGGATGTGTGAACAAAAACAAAAGACAAAATAAACCACGATTTTGCAAAGACGGGTTACGATAGGCCCAATGGGTTATATCAATACAGATTTTGAACCCAAAAAAATACATTAATTAATTTTACTCCACACCAATTTTTAAAACAACTCCGCAACAGAGTAACCAATAAAAAGATTTACAACCACAATAAACAATTTCATACAATTGACTTTAACGACTTCAGTTACCAGCTACCCTAAACATTTTTTATTAATTCCGACATCGTTACGAAACAATGTTATTCATCAAGGAAATGGTGCACATAGCCCAAATGAAAAAATATGTGAGAGGTCGTCGGATCAGCGTAGAAACATACAAAACATACATACATACGTACATGGCCGTATAATATTTTCATCAGTTGATCGTCAGTCGTGTAGGTAATTTGTTTTTTTTCTCGGTAATTGGACGCTTAACAAATTGCCTTCTAAATAACTGGAGTAGCCGCGGATAAGGGTGAGGATACAGTTAAGGATGCGACGGCACGTATGCGGTGTTTGTTGCACGCAATTTTCATGACCAATGCTGTATTGTAATCTTTGATCATAAGACTGATCGTGTCTGAAGTTAGCCATTGCAGGATATCTCTCTAAGAGAACTACAGTGTAACCCAGCTGCAACTTGCCATGATCCATCACCGTACCTTACTGACGATTTATTTTTGACAGGTAGGTATAGCAGACCAGAAAATTGAAACGAAACAGTCTGCTCCTATTTTATGATCTACCAGTAATTGCAAGTTGAGAAAAAGTGTGGCAGCTTTTAGAGGTATATTTATAACTGTAAAAGGTAAAGAAAAGTCGCGCTATTTCTACCGCGACAGTGTAAACTTACCCTAACAGCCATCACCGGAATTAAAACGTAGAAATGCAAAAATATGTTGTTAACGGAAATTATTATTGTTACGTTTGTTTGGTTGTTACAATTCAATTCAAACAGCTAATATTAGGTTAGAATGCTTTGTGATGTAAAGTAGGTTGAACACTGAACTATGTTGTTGCTTTATGTCGGAAAGTTTTTTGTCCAAATATTGTTTCGATTTTACTTTTATTTGCTTGGATATTTTGTATAGGTAGGTATCTAGACAAGCCAATACGAAGCCAAATAGGTATCTAGATCAATTCCGGAAGACAAGAGCATTTGACGACAACTGAATCTATGTGGTTTAGAATTTTATAAATTGTGAATTTCAACCACATGATGTTAAACTTTGTCGTGAAACTTGTAATCTAATAAAAAGGCGGGTCTTCGCTAGACGAACCGAGCCTGAACGAAGCACGAGCGGAGCCGTGCTCGGCTTCGTCGTTCGCGGCGTCAAGTGTGGACGTAAAACTGCGAGCGCGAAGCAAATCCCTTTGTAATCGTCAAATCCGACAACAGGCGGAACGCAGCCGAGCACGAACGAAATACTCGCAGCGCGCTCGTAAGAGGCTTGTAAGCTGGTCCACACTAGACGAATTGTGTTCGGCTCGTGCTTCGCTCGTGCTCGGTTCGTCTAGCGTAGACCCGCCTAAACATTTTACCATACTTACACTGAAATTGAGTCTGAAGTTGTAACCTAGACCTATTTTGCTAGCTTTATTTTTCAGTAAGTTACCTATAACAGAACTTCCCAAAACACTACGATACGTCACCGGTGGCCCTATTAACCAACTTAATTTGGCTATTAACCTTGGGGAAACTTAAACTTGTAATAGTTAAATAGCCGCGAATACCTTCGAAGTAATAATTTATTACTATATGTTTAACCGAAATAAGGTTAATATAGTTTTAGAGATTTTTTGTTTAAGTGCCTTTTGATTGCACTTAGTTATTTTTGTGCCCAAAGTCATTTAGTCGCAATCTATATTCATGCCACCTTATGCTTAAGATAAAGCTTGGGTGAGGTTATTATTTACAAGTCCTTAGTTCATAATTCAAGAATTTGAACTTCAGAAAATAATTTCTGGGCATTATTTACAGGTTACAGTAATTATAAAAAGTAACCGAACATGCATGCAGCGATCGATCACTAATTACATTACACGTTAATATTACATTCAAAATTCAATTAACGTGCCCCGTTCAGTCAGAAACCTCACTAGCACAATACAACAATACGCAAGTTATTACAAGTCAAACGCCGCCCGATAGAACAATCAAACTTGGAACATATTGCTTTACGTTCCGAATATCAACTGCGCGACTGGCTTCCACTACTGGCTTCCAGCAAGTTTCAATGCATTGTGGATATTTCATTAGTTGCAATGCTCCCTCGGTTCATTAGCTCTGGAAATAAATGACTGCTGAACTTTCGAACACAACGTTCCGAATTTGAATTCTGCTATAGTCAATAGAGGTGAATAAAATGAGGTTTGCCTTCGAATTAAAGGCGGATACTAAAAAGGAAACCATTGGGAGAAACAATGTTTGCCATTGAATAACAGGGAAATGGAAGTTTCAACAATTCCAAGAAACTAAATCTTGTAATAGCACTTTATCCTGCTTTAAAAACTTCATTTTGAATAGGAAATAGCTTTTTTGTTTTGAACTCAAATAAAATTGGGACGAGTGCGTCATCCTCTTGGTGATGGTGGTTTAAAATTGTACCTTAAAAGTTGCTTTAGATAAATGTGTCTAGGAAATTAAAAATACCAACTTTGTCTTCTTCTTATTAGGGTAGTAAGAAGAAGATTCGAAGAAGATTCCTAAATTATTTGAAGTCGGAGCAATACGTTCCTGATTCCATTTCTCCCCACCAGACATCCACTCCTTTCTTATTCATGTCCTCTTTCAGGCAATCAATCCATCTTTTCCTCGGTCAACCTCTGCCTTTTCATCTTTCTACATACTTAACACACCAACAAAATTGTAACAAGATAATAACTAATCGCAAAAGTCCACGTCTATGACGTAATGCTCTATGCTTTAGTATTCTGACGTCACTGTTGTAACTTCAATAAATATCAAGACTAATTAATGAAGATTGAGCGACACAGTCTGCTCAGAGTGGCGTTACATGTAAATGACATCTTCATCTTCAGAATAGAATTTGTGTCTAATTGGCACTGCTTTGAATCTGTTCCCGTTTCGTATTCTAAGTTACAGGTGAAATGAAGATGGATTTGAGATTGATAGATATATGAAATAAGTAGATTTATTAATTTAAAATGTAAGTTAATTCAACTATGTATTTCTTACTTTATGTTAGTTAGTCATACTTCTTTGCTAAGGTACCGAAGCTGCGGGATTGTTTTAGGGCTGCGGGATTGTTCGAAAGAGTTTGCGCGGCCCTGGTAAAAGGGCTTAAGAAGGAACATGATGAGTTTTAGTCAGTAAGAGTCTGACATTCCATCACGCTGCTAACCCATAGCGGGAGAATTATTTGATGATTTACCTGCCAAAAAATATATCTGAAATATAGTAGTAGAAGAAATTAGATCTACTTATTTTTGTTATAACCTTCCGCCTATATACCTTCTTACGAAATTCCTGAAAGATGCTCGTCACATATATGTACCTACATAAGTCAAATCTAATCCAGCCCATACGCATAAGTTAATTCTTTCAAAATTAGATTTAGAATATACGCCAAAAGATCTCGAGGAAAGCGGATCCCGGCTTAAGTGACACGAAACAGAATTAATTACTGAAGGTAGAATATAAACTAATTACGTGTGAGGATGTAAACAATGCCTTCAGGTGGCGTATGTTGCCTTGTTATAAGCACGGCTTTTTTGGTTGTAGGTACCTACTTTCTTTATCTAATACTTCTTGTTAAGGTTAAGTAGACTTTAAAATTATCACCCGGTACCTATCCGAATGTAATACCTATAATATTACAGTATGAGAAAAAAAAACTCAGTGCATAAATGCAGCATCATTTTTTAAATATTTTTTTTTTTTACTATAGTACTTTTACTAATTTATTAATATTTATTGGGTACAAATATGTTACAAGATACCTTTCTTTGGATGTAAGGAAACAGCAAATATATGTTTTTTTAAACGACAGTAGCGTGAGGCAGATTTGACAGTTATTTTTTTAGACGCCAGGAGCGTTAGGCTAGTTCAAGAAACTCTATACATACAATGGCTGAGCAGGTTAATAAATCAAACAATCATCCCATGATTTATCAATTAGTTTCTAAGCGCATTTAATCACAGTGCTACTACAGCTGTCAGACGTGCCAACAGAGAAGACAGGTGCCAGCAATCATATCTGAATGACTTTTCACTCAACAATTAAATCAGACCTAGTATTAAACTTTCAAATATAAATTGATGTAATTAAGAATTTTAGGAATTTGCTATAATTTTGTATTTACACTTCAGAAAAATACAGAAAACATTTTGAATTTAACTTATGTTTTTATTTTATTTTAATTAACAGACAGCGTCGAATTGAAGAATATGGTATGGCGTATATTTTTCAATTCGACGCTGTCTTTAGGTTATTAGTCACTCACTAATATAAAGAAACTTTAGAACCCACTCCGTATTGTTTCCTTAAACTGCGCAAGTTTCTTTAAAATTAAACTAAAAACATTTAAGAGAAATAAACTATAAAGGCGCCGTTCATAATAAATTGAAAATTGCGGTACCAACGAATAAGCGCTAATAACTAAGAGAAGCGCTTTATTACCATCCTTAACTAAAGCTGTTAGCGCTCAATTCGCTCAAGCGTAAAGCACGCTCAAACAGTTTCATCTCAGTGATACACTCGCGAGCCACGAAACTGGGTCAGTCAAAATAAAGTTTTGTCGCCTTAAAAAGTGTGGGTTCAAAAAATGTAAGTAATTTTCATTATAAGATGCCGTAATTTTTTAACTTTAGTTTTTCATCTATAGCGTGTTTAAGTAACTTCTACTGTACCACAATAAGTCACAGCAAAATAAGAGCTACTTGCAAACCTGCTTAAAATATAAACAAGATAATAGAGAGAGGGATCTAAATAAATTAGCAACTGACCCTAATTCACTGCCAGCTAATGTATTATACAGACGAACTTATTTGCAAATCTGCTAGTAGATTGTCTTTTGTTATTTCAGTCAACCACACGGGTATTTCACAGTAGAATTAGAAACTGGGATTTCTACCTACATAATCAATATTGCTGTTAGAATTAGGTCATGAGATGTAAAAATAAAGAATACGGGTTCAGAAGAGGGAAGGTGTATATTATGCTGAATTTTACCCATGTCATCGACATGTCAAGTGTTAAGTATACAATGATACAAGGATTTACGCTTTTTATACAATGAATAAAATTTGAGAATTTTGTCACAGAGGTCAATTTGTTGAAAAAAAATTTTTTTTCGCCAAAAGCATTAGCTAGCGTCATGAAATTTGCAGTTGAATGTAGTTCTGAAATGTTACTGTCGAGCGGATCTGATGATAGAGACGCCAGATATTGCACTATGGTACTTTTTTAAACAAAAGAAAACAGCAATTTCAAACAATCAAGTGAAGTGGACTAGAGCAAAGGTGTAAAACATAGGCAGCATTTAATATACATATAACGTTTCTCAAATCAAGAGATGTAACGGTCTCCTTTTGTAGGCTTACATGAGGCATGACTGCCTTGCAGAAATCCTTTGTACATCAGTAGAATGGAGCATACTCTGTTTCTCTGTTTCTATGGGCTTTAGAGTGCCTATGAAGTTCATGCTAAAAATAACATAGAAATTATAAAACTGAATAAGCCTACAATAATATCTAACCTATGCATATTAAATATTCCTACAATAATTTCGAAACTTATTTCACGACATTTTAAAAAATATGAGTGTATTGAACCGAGTGGTATATTATTCAGCAATATTTTCCAGAATATGTTAAAACTATATTATTTTTTAGCAAGCTTTATAGTCATAAAGCTAGACTAAAAAATAACATGAAACCGCAAAAATCTTCCCTATCGTGAGCATCGTTACTTAAAAATGTATTAACATCTGACGTACCTTATGACGTCACGAAACCATAACTACGACGAATAAAATACAATTAATTTGACTTCACACTGAACCTGTAATTTCCTTCTAACTATTAGGTTTTCACTAAAGTCCAATTTCCTATAACACTGTTTCGTTTATCGATAAATTTCTACCGACTGAGCTGTGAAAGAAATTCTACTACACGTTCAGTGATCAATCATTTTTTAGTTTCATGATTCTATCTAACTAGTTGTAATATATTTGCTTGGCCCTATTACCAGTTGCTCATAGCTAAACTATTGTTTTACAAAATGGAAAAATATTGGAATTAAAACAAAAAATAAAAGGAGATAAAAAACTTCTTGTATGTCACTAATATTATAAAACAATAGAAAATCAAACGTGTCTCGCGTATATAACAAAGTTAATGTTTTGTAATTTACGATAATCAGAGATTTTTTCTCAAATTTTGCTTTTCATCAAAACATGACCATGTTAAAAGAATGTTATTCTTTAAAGAATATATTTATGGATTCATGCTTACAGCAAAAAATGCTTGATTAAATAAATAAAACGAAATGCGATGTGCTAAAATACGCTGAAACGGATATAAACGTATCAACAATGTGTTTTCAAATTATAAACTGTTATAATGAAATCAATGGGATTAGTCATACCTATTTGGAACACATTATTTTTAATACCACTATATGGAATTCAATGCTATATTTTTAATGAAGAATATTTATTTATTCTCTTAGGAACAACAAACAGGTATACAATGTGTCTTATATAAGTAGTAACAATATTAAAAAACTCTCATAAGTATAGAATCAAAATATTAAAATGATTACGAGACCTTCGGCCGATTCTTCATAGGATACTCAAATATCAATACAAATATCATGGAATAGCTTAAGAGAGGTTATAGGCTGATAGCTAAAGGTAAGACATATTTTTTGAATAATCACGAGAAAATAGACAGAAAAGGCTACAAGAACACTTCGCACCTAATGATGCCCACTCACCAGAAAAAAGCTTAGCTTTAAATCACTGAAAATAAACACAGCGATACACAAAAAAAAGTCAAGTGCATCAGCTATGCAACCTAACTAAAAAAGGCACTCAAGTCACAAATAAGAACTAAAAGGGTAACATTTTGTCGCACACAATACAGAACTCTAAAAGATTATTTACAGACATTAAAAATTTAAATCATAATGGAGACTGTTGGACATAAATGTATGTAACAACGAAATATGGGAACTATTTCAGCTGCTACGAAGTTTGTTTGGTCCGTCTCATTATTTTGTACGATAGAAATGTACCTATAGGTTCTATCAATTACCAGTTAATGATTCAAAGTAACTAAGGCTTGGTATAATGATTTATTTATTGATTATGGCCTTGGGGAAAGTAATTAAAGGTGGTAACAGACAACTTATTACGCATTACTTGTTTGTTCGATTACGTCTTTAATTTCATGGCGTAGTGAATTTTGTTCACATTCGATTTTAGATCAATCGTCAATAAATAGCATGTTTGTCGCTAATTATAAAACAATAGAAAATCAATTGTGTTTCGCCTATGTCTGCGCTCCGACATACAAAGGATTAATGATTTCTTTAATACACTTTTGTCATGTTAAATCAGTCAATATGTATCGTTGTATTTTTCTTACCTAAAGGAATGTTTAGTACGTAAAAGGTATTTGAAAAGCTCTGTTCAGTACCATGAATTAACGTGAAATGAAGTAGTTTCCAAGTAAATTGTATATGTTCTGAGACAGAGGATGCTTTCATAAAGTTGCAAGTCTGTCCTCAAAGGTTGTTCCTAGATAGATTTAATTGAAAATATTTCCTTCTTTGAAGGTAAAGTAATAAGTTATTAAAGCAAGTAATTACGGATTAAGCGGTGCATCCGAGTCGGCTTCTCAGGTCTTAAGGCTTGAAGGGGAAATTAGATACTATAGCGTTCATTAAATTCTGGGAATAATTAGATTTTTACCAGAAAGGAAAAAGAAGATTTTACCATAAAGGTTACAAAAATTAGTTTTATGAAGTAAGTATCAAGTACTAATAAATATTTATTATTTGAGTATGTAAATGTTTGCTCGTTGAAGATATAATTATGTTTTAATTTTTTTTAGTAAGAATCAGTATATTTTGAGTCAAAAATATGTTAATCTCAATATAAGCATTCATATAGATTTAAGCTTGAATAAACCTAATTGAAACTATTAGTTGTACTCAGATCGTATGTTAATAGCATGTAGTAAGTTTACCTGCTCAAGTACTTATAGGTTTAGTTACAGTGTGTAGATAGATATGGCTTCATTAATTACTTCGCAATAAAAACAATACGCTAGTAGGTACATGAAAGTTTAAGTAACATCTACTTAGATATAATTATTTAATTATATTCCGTGACATTATTGTTTTGCTCTTATTATACATGGGATCGATCAACATAGAGCACGCTTTATCAATTCGCTTAAGTTGAATTATTACGCTGTAATAAAAAAAAATATTCTGAAGTGACGAGTTTTTTCACAAAAACGGTTTTTATATGCTGTTTTTGGGTGTGGATTTACCTGCGCACTGTTCCGATTGGGTATAAATAGAGCTGTAGAACTTTAATAAAAATATTCACTTATAATACCACAAGAGCTTCAAAATTATCGGGTATTTTCCGATAGGTTCGTTGCAAACAAATGAAGGAGTCAAGTTTTTCAGGTTAAAAAATCACGAGCGCGAAGCGCGAGTGATTTTTCCTGGAAAACTTGACGACTTTATTTGTTTGCAGGGAACCTTGAGGGAAATGCCAGATAATTATGAAGCTCGTGTGGTATTCGGGAGATTATTTTTCCGTCCCAAATGTCGGCCACAACCTGTCAGTTTGACGTAGCAACGACCAGAGAAAATATTCAAAAAATTTTCAGTATAATACCATGTAGGTTGTACCACGTGACGTCGAATGGTGCAATTCTATTGGTCGATATTTGGGTCGGAAAAATAATCATTTTTATTTGAAAATACTGGAAAAAAAACAACATACCTCTCGAAATAATTTTCAGCACGACCGCCCAAACGTCCCTACACGCGTTCACTTCAAAAAACTTATTCACCACAACCAAACAATCTTGGCAAAATGTTCACATTTGTGGCTACCATTCATTCGTTAACACATCACTCCACGAATTACCGAAAACAATTCGATTCGAACCAAGTTTCGGTGTTACGCCTTCGTTTTTGTTCGGGAATTAAAAATTTACGCCGCGTTCTGGATGGATAGGAACGCGGAGACGTCTGGTTAGCTGGAAGGCGCCGGTAGAACTGAATTCAGCTGAACGAAACGTTATTCGGGCGGTTACGAAGGGCCGGTACGACGTGTCGGTAGTTGACTTTAAAGTGCAAACATTTCTTTTATATTGAATGAAATTGTGATGGATATTGTGTAAGGGTTCCGTTATTTGTATTGTTGGGAACTGGTCCTATTTCTATTATATAGTGCTTGTATGGCGGTTTGATTTTTAAGGTAGTGTATTGAGCTTTTCAGGTCAATTTAAGGGATGGACTACGCGTTATTTTCCTGTAATCTTGAGTAAGCAGGTAACGGTTTGGATATGCGTTTGAAATAAATAATGAAGGAAATTATGTTCCATTGGTATTGTTTTTTATCGACAAGACAATATTTTTTTTTATTGTGTTTATTATTTGTAAAATTATTTTTACCTGTTATGGCATTATTTATTCTTCATGGCTAAAGCATAGCCATGAAAAAGGTAGGCAGATGATATATTTTTTTTAGATTCTTTATTTTCACAACTGCATTTTTATTGAGGAAGTAACCTAGTCCGTATAATACCTACGTTTAATGTGTGTACTAAAACGTGTCCACAATAATCCTTCAGGCATATTTCCCGCAAACTATACTCACACATTATACGTATGTAGTCGGTTCTAAACAACACAAACATCCCGGTGTGTTGATGTGCTAACATCCGCTTATGTACCAACACGTATAGGTACCGGTAGCTACGAGAATTTTAGCTCTACAAGGAAATTACTATTAATAGGGAATTCCACGTGGCTTCTAAATCCTTGCTTACATTCCTTTCAATAGGTATAATAGAATATAATATTGGTTTAACAGTTCTATAGGTTCGATTCATTTGAATGATTGGGATATGTTATTGTATCTATAAGTACTTATGTGTTTTTATAGTGGGATATGATCGGGTAAATTCTTCCTTAAGTGGAGAACTTTTCAGCTCTACTATTATAACTTAGTTGAAATAAAAAAGTGTATTCAATTTTAGTAAATTAGCTAGCCTTTATTTAGTATTTAGCTTTAGCAGTCTTTCTCGAGACCACTACTCCGGTGTCTTTCGTCAATCCTTCATGTTCCTCTACATAGGTATACCTACTCGTATTTGGATATTTTGAGGTATTCAATTTGCATGTATATCATTGGCAATGATATTGTATGGCAGTAGTGAGAGACAGTGATTCTGTGCACTGTCTAATTTATTGAGCACTCAAACATTCCCGCAATGAATTTTAATCAAACCATACCTTATTTTATTCGAAATTGGCATGTATTTAGCTTCAGCTTACTGGCTGAACAATCTACGAAGAACCCTCGTTGTCTAATCAAACTTGCGGTATCTAATCAGCATTGGGCTATATATCCGGGACGAGGTCGGCCGCAAACGCCTGGCCGAAAAGCGGTCAGGTCCCGTGGTCAATGAATAATTCTATAGCACCCATAATTGATTGTTTTATAGCCTGTATAGGCTATGATATTGCAGTAGAAGTACGAAGTTGAAAAGTTTTGGGTTTAATTTTTTTGGAAGTGAAATATTTGATGGAATGAAGATGTCGGAAATTAAGTGTATGTAGGAATTAAGATCAATTTTGGGTCTAAAATTTTTGTTTGTGAAATAATTGCACTAAATATTCTTCATAGGCACGGGATGAAGTTTTTTTAAAATTATTTTTTTACTAGCTACTATTTTCACAGCTGCATTCTTATAAGTTCGTAAGCTTGCAGGGTATTACGATACTACACGTATACCTAATGTGTGTACTAAAACGTGTCCACAATAATCCTTCAGGCATATTTCCCGCAAGCTATACTCACACATTATACATATGTAGTTGGTTCTAAACAACACAAACATCCCAGTGTGATGTGCTAACATCCGCTTATGTACCAACACATATACATAGGTACCGGTAGCTCTACGAGAATTTTAGCTCTACAAGGAAATTACTATTAATAGGGACTTCCACGTGGCTTCTAAATCCTTGCTTACATTCCTTTCAATAGGTGTAATAGAATATAATATTAGTTTAACAGTTCTATACTATAAGTAGGTTCGATCTGTTTGAATGGCTGGGATATGCCATTGTACTATAAGTATATTTATGTATTTATATTGGGATATGATTGGGTAAATGCTTCCTTGAGTAGAGAACTTTTCAGCTTTATAATATAAGTTGAGATTAGTGTATTCAATTTTAGTAAATTAAACCTACTAAAAAGCTTTAGCAGTCTTTCTCGAGAACTCAAACTCCGGTATCTTTCGTAAAGATCCTTCATGTTCCTTTACATAGGTACTTATACTCGAATTTGGATATATTGAGGTATTCAGTTTACAGCTGTATGTATATCATTGGCAATAATATTATATGGCTGCAGTGATAGACAGTGATTCTGTGCACTGTCTTATTTATTGAGAACTCAAGCTTTCCCGCAATGAATTTTAATCAACCATCAAAACATACCTTATTTTATTCGAAATTGGCGTGTATTAAGCTTCAGCTTACTGGCTGAACAATCTACGAAGAACCCTCGTTGTCTAATCAAACTTGCGGTATCTAATCAGCATTGGGCTATATATCCGGGACGAGGTCGGCCGCAAACGCCTGGCCGAAAAGCGGTCAGGTCCCGTGGTCAATGAATAATTCTATAGCACCCATAATTGATTGTTTTATAGCCTGTATAGGCTATGATATTGCAGTAGAAGTATGAAGCTGAAAAGTGCTGGGTTTAAAATGTTTGGCAATGAAGTGTATATGTTGGAATTAAGATGTCAAGTTTTGGGTCTAAAATTATTGTTTGTGAATTAATTGACTGAATTAATTGATGTACTATGCGGATTAACATTTAAGTCCTATGATTCGATTATAAAAAATATATTTCCAATTGATCGTCAAGTACCTACCTATATCTTATACATATACATATATTTGACCCTGCGCTCGAACGGTCAACATAGTGTCATTTTTGCTCTGTGTATAAAACAGTTATTGCACCACTTATTCCGAATTAAATCTAATAATAAATAACCCGGTGACTATTAAACAACAGTGAATCAAAATTTTAATATAATAAACTAAAAATAGTGCGAAATCTGGACGTTTTTAAGTGCTAACAGTTAACGTTTTTAATTGTAAAAGTGGGCAGTTGCCGAGTGCATGACACTGCACTCGCGTGCAGTGCACGGAATTCGCGCGGTTGGACAGTGGGCGTAAGTGTTATAACCGCCTGCGCGGGCGCTCGGTGACGCATGCGGTTGCTTGCGCCAAAGACTATTTAACGCAGAGGGACGAACGTATTATACCTACAAAATTGCCTCCAAGAGGACTGTTTACTTTTTCTACTTATTGTGCGTCACCTACCTGTTTAATATGTCTGATAAAGCATTACAATGGGGCTGCTGCACAAATGAAAATGTAGAGAATTTTGAGGAGAAGTCCATCAAGTGTTCCTCGTGTGGGAAATCCTACCACTACGCATGTATGTCTCTCAAGGAGCCCCCGAGTAAATTAGCTACCTCTAAAACCTGGAAATGTCCGACATGTATAAACTCCACCCCCAAAGTGCACAAGGACGACTCAACCCCAATTAGGAACATCTCAATGACAAGAGGACCCAAAAGACAAGCTGTTAGTCCTCCTTCACCTCCTGCTTTACAAAACGACAGAGATGAGACGCATTCAATTATACGGGATATTATTAAGGAAGAACTTAATGAGATGCTCACAAAATTTAATATTACAATTACCACCGCCATAAATAAAGAGTTGGAACCAATTAAAAAAGAAATAGAAGAGATTAAGGAATCAATGTTTTTTATGAATGAAAAATTTGAGGATATCAAAAAGGAACAACAGTCTTCAAAGGAGAGTATAAAGAAATTAGAGTCAGAGAACACGGAACTGAAGGTCACAGTCGAGGAACTTCATACAAGGATAAATAACCTGGAGCAGCAGGCTAGATCAAATAATTTAGAGGTGCAATGTGTGCCCGAAAACAAAAACGAAAATGTGTACAATGTAATAACACAACTGAGTCGCGTAGTGAACTGTGAACTTAATGAAAAAGATATCCTGCACTGCACACGTGTTGCCAAAACCAACGTATCTAGCTCTCGCCCTCGGTCAATAATTGTCCAGTTGACCTCACCCAGAGTACGAGACCAGCTCCTTGCGGCTACCATAAAGTACAACAAATCCAACCCTCAGGATAAACTAAACTGCTCTCACCTAGGATATGCCGGCTCTAAATCTCCAGTCTTCGTAACGGAACATCTCTCACCCACCAATAGAGCACTTCACGCAGCAACCAGGATTAAGGCAAAAGAAAAGAGATATAAGTACGTGTGGGTGAGAAACGGCAGAATATTCGTGAGAAAAGAGGATGGTTCCGAAACGATTCTGATCAAGAACAATAATGGTTTGAACAAAATCGTATAGTTGTAAATACTTAGTCATAGTATTCTAATATTAATGCATGTATTATGTTGCTATTTTTATAAAATTCAATGAAATTCTAATCTATTATCAGAACTGTAGAGGGTTGCGAACGAAAACAAACAACTTTTACTGCAACCTTGCTTGTATGAATTACGATGTTATAGTACTGACAGAGACCTGGCTTAACAGTAATATTCTAAACAGTGAGCTATTTGATTGCCGATATGAGGTATATAGAAGGGACCGAGAAACTGCTTATTCTCAATGTAAAAAAGAGGGAGGAGGAGTCTTGATAGCCGTTAGTAGAAATTATAACTCAACTCGCATCGATCGTTGGCAGAGTGATTGCGAAGATATTTGGATTACCATAGATATATCTGCGTCTCGTCGTTTAGCTCTATGTGCTGTCTATCTACCTCCACCTGTATGCGTCACAACTGTAGATCACTTTGTAGAACACTGCAATAAGGTAATTGACTCAACAGATATGCCCATTTGTTTAATCGGGGACTTTAATTTAGGCCAAATTAACTGGGATTTGAAAACCCAGAGTAACCCTATACCAAAAGCCTGTCAAAATTTCGTGGACTGTATGAACTCTAATCGACTAGTACAACATAATTATGTGAAAAACTCTTCTGGGCGTATATTAGATCTGGTTTTGTCGACTGTATCATCTTGCTCGGTTGTGGAATCTCTCTGTCCTCTTACTCCTGTTGACAAATTTCATCCACCCCTTGAAGTATGTCTGTCCTTAGTAAGGGATTGCACCCTGCCATTTAACAAATTAATTAGTAGACCAAATTTTTACAAAGCTAACTATTCAGAAATTAATAACTACCTTAATGACCTAGATTGGGATAAACTATTTCATAACACGAATGATGTAAATGAAATGGTGACAATATTTTATAGAATTGTGAATG
Organism: Helicoverpa armigera; assembly: GCF_030705265.1. Lineage (NCBI taxonomy): Eukaryota > Metazoa > Arthropoda > Insecta > Lepidoptera > Noctuidae > Helicoverpa > Helicoverpa armigera. The sequence continues at coordinate 9,100,109 of NC_087127.1, read as the reverse complement.
AAGCAATTGAAAAATTCGTACCAAAACGCAAGCCAAACAATTCACGTTATCCACCGTGGTTTAATAAAATGCTAATCAAGTCACTAAATGAAAAAAATAAATTAAGAATACGTTTTAGAAAGTATAAAAATCCAATAGATGAAATCGAACTGAAATTAATATCTAATAGATGTCAAACTTTGGCCATGAATTTATATAAAAGATACATAACAGACCTAGAAAAAGACTTAAAACACAATCCCAAACTTTTCTGGAGTTTTTTAAAGGCTAAGCGCGGTGGTACAAGTTCCTACCCGTTAACCATGACCAACGGACAGACAGTCACATCCAATGGCTCCGAAATTTGTAATCTCTTCGGTGCCTACTTCGCTTCCGTGTACGTACCTGACAAGAATTTAGTTTTTAAATTTAATTCAACTTTTCTGCAGTCATTATCCATAAATAGCCAGTGTTTAACTAGACCCATAGTAGATCGTGACGTCTTACTTAAAAAATTAAAATCAGTTAATATAAATAAGGGACCAGGACCTGACGGTATCCCACCGGTTTTCATTGTTCAATGTGCTACAGCCCTTGTCACGCCTCTATTAAAAATCTTCAATAGGTCACTGGATTCGGGAACTTTCCCGACGGAATGGAAAAAAGCGAAAGTAGTGCCCGTACACAAAAATGATAAAAAAAATAACGTCTCTAACTATAGGCCAATATCAATCCTGTCCATTCTTGCAAAGATTTTCGAATCCATCATCTGTCCGTATATCCAACAGCATTTCAAACTCTATGTCAGTGATCATCAGCACGGCTTTGTCGCATCAAGATCAACAACTACAAACCTAGTTGCCTTCACAGAGACTCTTGTTCAAGCTGTGGACGCAAACAAACAATTTGACGTCATATATACGGACTTTAGTAAGGCCTTCGATGTTATGTCTCATTCTATCTTAATACATAAGCTCTCAGCCTACGGTATCACAGGATCTCTTCTGCAATGGCTAAAATCTTACCTGATGGGACGTGAATTCTTTGTGGTGGTCAACGGCTTTCAATCCTCAAACTACAGTATATTGTCAGGCGCTCCCCAGGGATCTCAATTAGCCCCAATTCTATTCAACATATTTATTAACGACCTCCCTCAATGTTTCCATCACTCTGAACCTTTTTTATATGCCGATGATTTAAAATTCGCGCGGGCTATTGTATCACCACATGATAGTACTCTTTTACAGGACGACCTCAACAATGTTACTGAATGGTGCAAAATCAATAAAATGCAACTTAATTTTAAAAAATGTTATCATGTAAAATTCACGAGGAAAACTAATATCTTTAGCACAGAGTATTTTATAAATAATGAAAGGCTTCAGGAACTAGGGATAATTAAGGATCTAGGAGTGTTGTACGATAAAAAAGTAACTTTTGAGCCACACATGGAAAGTATTACTTAAAAAGCTTCAAGAATGTTAGGATTTGTAGTGCGGAATTCTAGGGGCTTTCATACTAAAACCAAAATAATGCTGTACTGCAGCCTCGTGCGAAGTATTCTAGAATATTGCAGTGTTGTGTGGAGACCCCACTATGCCGTTCATACATTGAGGATTGAGCGTGTACAGAAGAGGTTTCTGTGGCACCTGGCATTTTCCGAAGGAAGATCCAAACGCCTACATTCCTATAGAACGCGTCTGCACTGCTATAAAATGCGTACTTTGTCAACGCGTAGAGATATAATCGATGCTGTATTCTTGTACAAATTATTAAGAAACAAAATAGACTGTCCTCAATTGTTAAGTCTTATTAGAATCCGTGCACCGTCTAGATACCCCAGAACCGCATTAACACCACTCTGCCCACCATTGCGGAGGACTGTGCTAGGCGCGAACTCGCCAATTCCTAGGTTATGTAGGATCTTAAACAACTACAGCGATGTTATAGACATACACCAGGATAGTGCCAGTGGACTTTGTCGAGTAATTGTGGATAACCCAATTGTCAGAACATAAATCGTGAATTGCTCATTGTATTGTACGCTTATTGTTTATTGTTATTTTTATTTTGTTTTAATTTTTCAATGTTTAATATTAAATATTTATTCAATTGTTAATGATGACATTTCGATCTTATCTCAATTTCAATTTCAATTTTATTTTATTTTATTGTAATAATTTTTTATTGGTTTTGAAGGTATAATTGTTTGTTTGTTCTTAATTATTAATTTTGGTAACCAAACTACTTCTTCTTAATTGTTTTTTTTTTATTCACTATTTAATAACCGTTTTCTTTGCATGTGGTGTTAGCCTTTAAGAAATTGTTACACGTGCTTTTGTATGTATTATTCAAGTTTATAAAAATGTAATGTGTAAACAATTGTTGGCTGACCTTAAATAAATAAATAAATATATCAATTCAGTGCCCTCTTTAGATGATTTTCTCAGTATTTATTACCAACCAGACATTTCAAGAACACTTCAATGTGAAACAAAGCTATCTTAGTCTTTGAAAGAAGTCAGGTATGACACTCAATTAAGAGTTGTTGAGTCAAATAAATATTTTTTTAGATAAAGTACCTAATATTTTAAAGCTGTTTTAAAAAACTTTATTTTTAGACTTCTTTTCAAATATGTAGAGATAAAAGATGTCCATGTGTTTTTCTGATATATTAGCTACATTACCGGCACCAAAATCTTTTCAGTTGTTTTTACGCAAAACAGTTACAAAGTAGGTGCATACATACCATCTTTCATACATCCCTACAAACTTTCACATTCATGACATTAGTTTTAAGCTTTATTCATTGACATATCCAATTTTCAGAAAAACCTGGAATTAGGTAAAATTATAGGCCAAACATAAAATCGATGACGTTCTAGGTCATATTTTTTAAACCGAAACAATAAAACAACGCATCTAATGACTGGCTTTTACAATGAAACCGAGCTCTGTGCTAATTACAAAAACACAAATGTTACTGGACTTTATAGACTATAGAATAAAGATCAAAATCGTATGATCAAGATAACCTACCCCCAAACCAAATGACACTTGGCTTTGAATCGGATCATTGGTTTAACCCTTTTTGGCAGAGCGTGAAGATAATCCATTTTATATAGGGATAATATATGACTTCATTCCGGTAATAAAGTTGTATAAAAAAGTAAATTTTATTGGATTTACCTATTTTAAATGACTAAAGGCCGTTTTTGGGGCGGGTAATTTTGCGTATCCCAGGTAGGTTCATTTTCAAAATCGGGGCACGAAATTGTTCCCGATAAAATACGACTGGGTAGGTATTTTTTTTTAAGTAGGTATTTGGGATTAGTTCTCAGTTTTACAGTAAGAATAGTCATCAAAGTTACTAAAAGGAAGTATAGATTCCTTAAGCTAGGAGCAGACATAATAAATATTATATCACTATTCTAGACAGATAACTGTAAAATGTACAGAAACCGCTCAAACTAATGTGGAGTAATAAGTTTTCCAAGTAACAACTCTACTTGAGTTACTGTAGCAAATAAAATTATTACTTCACTGTAGTATTTTCTTTTCAAACAATACAGAAGTCTTTTAGTTATTTTTATTTTTTTAAATATAGGAAAATAAGTAAGCGTCAGTTAACAGTAAGGTTTTAACATTTGACAGTGGCCATGTCTAAGAAAAATACCTAGATATTTAAAGATAGTTATATTATCTTAAGTCTATTGGAAACGAATCTATTTTTAAGTCCCTTGCTAACAACATATCAAGTTAAATCTCTATAAAGTATTTTTATCACCTTATCTGATACCCGATGTCAAACATCCGACAATATTGACAATACAATGTAGACGTTACTTCACCTAGAAAAATAAAGTCTAAAATAGCTACAAAGTACAAATAAAACTTTGATACAATAAAGTCAATATTCGCCTTGAAGTAGGTATTGGAATCAATAGTGTTAATTAAATCATTCTAAGAAAAGACGATACTTTAGGGGAGTAGGTCGAGGTTTTTACGTAAAAGGTAGTAAAAGTGTTATCTTGAGATCTATGAAACAAGGGAATATGCGGTAGCTTACAGGTGTTTAAAATAATAAAGAAGTATCTATTATCAATGCACAACAGGAATACGACCAAACGAGTTGTAAATTAATTTGACTTTGTAATGAAATAATTTTAATGATTACCTATATTTTTCAGTGCCTTAGTAGATATTTTTTTTGTACTCATGTTGTTTCGAATTCACAAAGAAAAGTCATGATGACAAAACGCCTGTGCTAATCTGATGATGATGGATGATTACTTTATATTCTTCCTAACAACGACATTAATTTTGCCTTAACCAGTTTCATCAGAAAATACTTTAGGTAGATACAAATCATTAAAGCTGCCACCCACGTCACTTAATTCAAACATCAAAGTAACTGACAAAACAGAACGATGAAATTACAAGGGTTGTAGTGGTACGACTTTGAGAAACCCCTACCCAGAAGTGAGGTCGAAAGTTTTCCCTAACACGCGATTATTCAAATCACCTTCCGCTTAGCAACTAGATGAGACCTTCTTTGTATAGTATTAGGATAAAATATACCACACGTAGGTTACTGTTTCCTGGAGACAGATTTTTCTTAGGGTGCGTCCACATCTGGCGAATGCGCAGCACGCGAGCTGATCGCGAGCTGTCCGCGAGCTGCGCGCGTGCAGTCACTGCAATAGTTCGGTGCGCCTCTTTAGCGCAAGTCACGCAAGGCTCGTATAGAGCGCGCGAGCGGCGCGCGATCTGCGCGCAATCAGTTCTCGCCCTTACAGTTCCGTATATTGGCTCAGTACTATCGAAGATGTCAGACGTCGCGAGCTGCGCGCGGGCGGCGCAGAAGCGGCGCACGAACAAAAATGCACGCGCGCAGCTCGCGGACAGCTCGCGATCGGCTCGCGTGCTGCGCATTCGCCAGATGTGGACGCACCCTTAGCTTTTTTAGGCTGGGCGGGGGGCTACGCTCGATTTTCGGTGACCGATTTTGTAGGATAAAAATAGTACACACTGATAGCAACAGTGCAACACACACGTTCTACAAATCAAAAAATCCTAGTCAGATAATCCTACAAAATATCGGCCCGATTATTTGTCCTACAAAAAGTCTGAAGTGGACGGGCAGCTTTGTTCGGGGTCTTAGGATATTGACGGACAACTTGCATATTTGTAATGAATCAAACACAGTTGGTAATGAGTAGGTAATGACCTTTTTCCGTAAAGAATACTGATCCATAAGGTCAAAGACCTAGACATTATGCGGGGGGTAATAACGTGGATAATAATTTAATTAGTCCATAAAGGTGATCGAGCTTTTTCTTATCTGAACTGTTTCGTTTCTTTACAGACTTGTTTTTAAATTAAAATAGACGTTTAAATCAGATTTATGAGCTACGTTGTAAATTCAGAGTGAAACATTCCTTATCATAACTAAAAGCTCGTAAATAAAAACCTTCTTAGAAAGCTGAAAGCTGGGTAACCTCTCTTAAAACTAGTATTTTGGTTAAGATTAACTCAACATACGAAACCACATAGTAGGTACCTAAGCATTATATACCTACTTGCCTATCTACTTTCGTTAAATTTAAAAACCATCTCGTTTAATCACTAGCAGAAAAAGAACACCTAAAAGGAAATACTTCGCGAATCAAAACTACATCTTAATTAATCTTGTCCACTTTGCTTTACAATTCTTGTCATGTCGTAAAACTCTCGACCATCTTGGCAACGAGCATTCGTTTTACAACTTGTACACGATTCAACGCATCTCCCCAAAGTGTCCAAATGTCCGGGGCGTTTTGTACCAAAGTTATTTTATTGGTACAAGTTTGTTGCAACTTGCAACCAGACAAGTTTGTATTACAGATGTCATAAGTTTTTTGTTGTGGGCGTGAAGTTTTCTTTCCCGTTTCTAGTTGTAGGATTTAAGTATTTCAGAGCAAAAGCCTCGTAAGTTTAGTTTTAGTTATAGTTTTATTCAATTGAGGATATGTGTTGAAGGAAATCATATAACATAATTAATGGTTAAATAACAAACAACTGGGAAAAGAAGAATTAATTAGATACCTACTTGGGACCTAGTAAAGTGAAAAATACCTCAAAATAAAAAAAAACACACGCCTTATTGAAAATGTAAGTATTTCATCCAGCAACCTGCAGAGTTGGCCGAAGTCCCAAACACGGGGACATATGTTATTGTTTTAATATTAATGAGGTGAGAGTTGGAATTACCTACAGATTTTATTACAAAGCCTCTTCAAGTAGAAAAATCGGTTGAGTAAAAATATCTTGTTGATATTCGACTAACTTCTAAGTCTATTCTTCGACATACACAACATTGCATGTTAACAACTATGCATTAACTTTTCAACCAATATTAAAATAGAATGTCATCGAACTTCGACCTCACAAATCTGCTACCTCCAGTAAATCAAGATGTCCAACAGATTTAACGAACGGTCCCCTAAAAGTGAGTGCTGTCGTAAAACTTAAGATAAGTACCAACCTTCCTCGGTGAACGTGTCAACATTTACGTGGTACAAACGCCCCGAGTCCCAAAATGCCCCAAGCGGTACCTGTCTATACATACCCAACTCTAGATGTCCCCCAACTTTATTAGCAGATTTGTAGAAAATTAATTACGTTATCTCCTATAAGTCAAGGATATACGGCTGAATTTGAGATCTAGGCTTCTCATTAATGAAGGCGTAAACAAACCCTTTGCAATTATTTTATAATGAGGAAAATGAAGCGCTGAATAATATATGCTAAGCCTACAACGACGTTGGGAGTCTGGACAAGGGCACGGCGTGCGCAAAAGGACTTGGAATAAAGTGTAATTAAGTAAATTACTATACTCTATTGCCTGGTTAGTTCGGAAATCATAATAAAATAGTGTTGTTTTATGTTTGCATCTAAAATATGTAAAGAAGAATAGCCTACCTATTTTTATTATTGATTAACTAGCTTCTGTTCGCGGTTTCATCCGCGTCCCAGATGGTGACAAAAATCCTATCCTATGCCTTTCCCTCGGGTCACAGCTACCTCCCCTCTAATTTTCAGCTTAAGTGGTTCAGCCTTATTCTTGTAACTAACACGACTTGTATAGGTATATAGATTTTGACTATGTACCTCATGTGTTATCACTCTTTGTTATTCCGCGTATATTAAGCATAGGTATATTTGTGCATGTTATCAACTGAGGTATATTCTTATGCAGCTACGATCATATTCATATTTTTAGCCTCATAAAATATTTACCCAGACTACTCAATATTGTTTCAGCAAGCTGTCAGTATGTTTGTGATAATAGCCGATTTATAACCGACCAACGCCTTGTTTACCCAGCTAATGCAGACTTCGTAGGTGTCGATAGATTTCTGAAGGATTTATAAGTCAAACCTGTTTATTGTTTGTGGCCTTTCACCGTTTATATTCGATGGTGCCATGGTGTGCTATAGATAGGTAGGTACTTCGTTTTAGTGCGATTTGTGTATTTTTGGAACTTTAGATCTGTTTTTAGCTTTGGTTTATACCTTAGGACAGAAATATCGGATGATTTAAGAACCTTTTTAGAAGACTTGATTAAGCAGTGGCAGAGAAACGCTTATGTCTAAATAAATGCAATTCATTTTCATATATCTGGGCTTCTATATGAAGATTTTTGAATGTTGATTGATTTTTTGGAATATAAAATTATAAACATGTTTTTAATTTTTTTGTTTAATTTCTTATAAAATACAGGTCTTAATAAAACTAAAAAGATCACAGATTAGAACAATGCAGATTTAATTGAACATATTTTCAGTCAGTGATTTTTTTTTACCGGGAAGTCTTCACAGTCTCGACTGAAACAAAAGAAACAATATGTTAGCATATGATCAATTATAAAAACTGCAGGGTCTTGATAGTTACTTCATCCTGGCTTTGATACAAGGAGCTTTTATGTATTTCGCTGCTTAATTATTTACATAACAGAAGTTCAAGAACAAACATAAAAGAACAAAAAGGTTCATAGGTACGTGAAGCGTGGAATTGGTATCAAGCAAAAGGATGACGATCCAAATAGGGAAATAGGGCTAGTTAATCATCGATTATGAAGCTGACTAGATAGTCAACTATTATTATTACTCCATATTTTTTGTTTCAGGAAAATCTTTTCCACCTTTGAAGCCATTTTCCTCAACTTCCTTCCCACCATCATAAAACCATCTTTTCAAATCAACTTACTTCATCACCAGTATGGATGGCCAGCACCATGTCATAGTCATTGGCTCCTAGAGAGATGCTGGCGCGGCCGTCGCTGCCGACAGTGATGCGCTTGCCGGTGCAGTTGTTACCGCTCTTCTCGCCGGAGATCACGTCGCAGTAGGTACCGGCGGGGAGGCAGGTCTGTGGGGGGAAGGTAGGTAAGTTAGTTAGTTTATGTAAATGTTAACAGGTTTAGACAAGGAAGCTTAGATATTATGACATCTGGACTACAAGTAGGTATGAATGTACAGGTAAGACATTTATCAAGTCACAAAGTAAATGTTTAAATACTTACATGATATGGATAGAAGTGTCTACATTTTCGGAAAATAAAATTCAATATCACTAACAAACCTAGATAGAAAAGATGACATAAAAACTTTAGCTGTAATGCTCAATCTACCTCAAATAAACTTAGTAATCAATGCTCACATTTGATCAAATAGAATAAAGACCTTCACCATTCAAATTATTATGGCAATTACAGAAACTTCATAGTTCATAAAAAATATGAAGTAATTTAGTACCTGCAGAGTCTGGTTCAAGTCCCAGTAGTCGTTGTTGAAGGCAACGAAGCCCTGGTTGCCTCTGCAGAAAGCGATCTGGTTGCTACCGTTGTCCCACCAGTTGCTAATGGCGGAGTTACCGGCGCGGTTTCTGAAGGCTACCATGCTGTAGATCTGACGCCAACGGTGCTCGCAAATCCAGCCGTTACCGCAAGAGTTGTCCTAGGCAAAGAAAGAGAAGTTGACGAATGTGTTTGTGAAAATTAAACTATGGGACAGAAATACGAAAAGAAGTCCGAGGATGATGACCATTTACGACATAAAAAGTTCCTCTTAAATTTGGAAAGGCCTCCTCTTAAAATTGAATAGGTATGAGTTTTTTTACATAAATGGAGATGTTAGAAGGCAATTATTGTTAATAGAATACAGAAACGATTGAATAATATTATATGTAGTTGACATTGAACTATTGTATTACTTACAGAGTTGATAGAAGGAGAGATGATGTTGCCACTGCTGTCCATTGGGGGACCAGCTTCAGTGTTGTGGAAGTCGAAACTACTCATAAGCTGAGGCCAGCCATAAGGATGGGCCAACATGAAAGCGATGGCACCCTTGTATTGCTTAGCCTGTTTGTAAGTGAGGATGTTGCCACCAGCACCGTGACCTCTTTGGTTGTCGTGGTTGTCAATGAAGGTTAGAGCGTCGTTCGAAGCAAGGAGGCCCCATGCGGGTCCCCAGTTGACCAGCCATCTGAGTTGGTTTCCGCGGTTGAAAGCACGGCTGAGCTCCATTCCGAATTTGAATTCAGTGACTGCGGCAAGGGGAGTGTATTCGTCGCGGGTGATGGCTTCGCCACCGAGGTCAATGACTTCTTGGTAGATGTAAGGACGAGCGCCGGATGGGAAACCGTGAGCGGTGTTGAGGTTGTGTAGACGGTCGAAGATGACGCGCATGTCTCCGGGCCACATGTGTTTGGCGGCGTCAATTCTGTGGGTAAAAAGGAGGTTTTAGGATTCTCGATACAGACTCATATACAAAAGTAAATTTTGAAATTGAAAGATTAAGATGTCTTTAAGTAAGAAACTGGCTGGAAATAAGTGTTACCTGAATCCAGCGACACCCAAGCTGATGAGGTGGTTCATGTAGTTGACGATCATTTGACGAACGTATTCAGTACCCTGGTTCAAGTCCTTAAGACCGGAGAGCTCGCAGTTACGTACCTTGAGAGGAAAGATAGAATGTTAGATTTATTGATATGAGCAGGTGTGAAAGTTTCTAGAGGAAATCATCAAGATAGCTCTATTGTCTGCTAATTGGAAAATTACGATTAAATAAAGAGAACTTTTCATAAGAGAGCAATCAAGCAAAATGTTATAGCCACGAGAATATTAGTCCAAACTGTCTGGCAGAATGCTGAATTGGACCTATTTGGCACACACATTTATTTTATTTGTACTTTTATTCCCCTACTTGTGTTTGTCTTGTGTTGTGCTAATAGATGTTTTTTTATTTCACATTATGAAACTGATACCATAAAATTTCTCAGTTGATCCAAGCAAACACCTATAAGAAACTTACTCTATCAGGACAGCAGCCATAGTCACTGCCAGAGATGACACAATGAGGCCAGTTGAAGTCGTTCCTGCCATAAGGAACTGCGGGGTAGTGCCAGTCGCCGAAGTTGGCGGTGCTACCACCAGTACCGGTGTTCTCGTTCCATGTGCCTGTCATGTGGTTGATGATGGCGTCCACGTAGATCCTGTTGGGAGGATTTTAGTTTGAATGGAGATTGGAGATGGAATAGGTGAAATAGATAGGGAGTTAGTCGCAGGTTTTCAATATCTGAGCATTAGCAGTAGTATAGTTAGTAAGGTACAATTGATATTGACAATAAATAAACAACTTTTTGGACGCTGCAAGATTTCTGATTGGCATATCTTATGGAAGATTACTTGTGGATTGATTTCAAAGCTTTTGCAAAATGCAAATTAACACACTATTTTTATAGTGTGTTAATTTGCATAGAATGTAAAATATCTCATGTGGTAAGTTTTTTACTCTGACTTGTCTTATAGTGATCTTTCAAGTCATTTACCTCATTTTAACCCTACATAAAATCATTGAAGGTCCTAAAATTTCTTATCCAACTGACCTGACACCAGCATCGTTACATCTTCGCACCATGCTAGCGAACTGCTGCTCGTTACCGGAACGGGTGACGAGGCGGTAGGAGATCGGCTGGTAGCGTTCCCACCAGGGGCGGTTAGCGGACCAGATAGCCAAGTTCTCATTGGGAGGGGAGATCTGGAAAAAAGTTCATTGATAAGTAAAATAATATGTAATTTGGGATTATTGCATGTGTATCTGAGCTACATGACGAAATTAATGTCTTCTTCTCCGTGCCCTGTTCCCAAGTAATTATGTGTTTTAAGTAAGTATTTTTTTTATGTGTATGAATTCCAAAATCAAGAGGACACCTTGCCTAACTATCAAGTTTATGATTTTTTCCGATTCGTCTCAATTCATACAAAGTATATCTGGGAATGCTACTGCCATTAACTTTCTAGATAAAGAAGAAATATGTTGAGTATGTTTTGGCGTGGCATATATTAATACCTACACATTTTTATAGGAGAACTTTTATGTATCCCAATCTACGAAAACATACATTATTGGTGAATCAGATACAGGGAAAAATTAAAGAGTAATTATTATACCGCATAATTGATCGAATAACTTTATCAATATTTTGTTATCGCTGGCGTTAATATTATCCAGTAGCTAAATCAAAATACTGTCAGAGACTTATCTATCAATACTGCATTATCATACTATTAACCTACCTACCGTGACTGATAATTTTAATTCAAATTCTTTTACAATCAAATCACTTTTAAGACGTAGTATAATTGCAATAGGCATCTACTCCAATTAGGTAAGTACAGATAGGTAATGATAATAATAATACCTACAGGTAATTTATATTTTCATGCCGGAATACTAATTTTTATCTGAAATACTTTGCTTGCTACAATCGCGCAATGCTCCGTGATGATAAAAATGTTGGTGAGAACAACTCTTCTAAAAAGGTATAAACGACAGGCATGTAAGAACTTAAATACTTAGGTGTTCATACCAAATCTACCAATTTTAGCACAGTTTAGCTAAGACGCCGCACTGTTTTGCAGGTCACGGGTATCTTTATCACTCGGAACAACTTATAAGGTTCCCAGTTCAGCATCTTCCGAGCTTTTTTCCTAACTATGTTGGGGTCGGCTTCCAGTCTAACCGGATGTAGCTGAGTGAGTACTAGTGCTTTACAAGGAGCGACTGCCTTATCTGACCTCCTCAACCCAGTTACCCGGGCAACCCAATACCCCTTGGTTAGACTCGTATCAGACTAACTGGGTTCTGACTACCCGTAACGACTGAAAGGGATGTTCCATGACAGCCGGGACCTACAGTTTAACGTGCCATCCGAAATACAGTCATTGGTGTCTAAGTTGTCATCATTATTTATAAAAACAACTGTCTAAACCGTATAAACCCTATAGTAATATAGGGTGCCTACCAGCTCCCTACTGTTATAATATAAAGATCAAAGAAAGGAGGTTTCTTACCTGGATACCACCATATCCTCTGGGGCCTAAGAATCTCTCGCACTCAGCTGCGATGTCATCCCACTTCCACTCAAACAAGTGGACCATAGTTGTACGGCCTGACGCATAGTGTGGGTTCTTGTAAGCCAGTGCCAAAGACACGGCAGCAAGCAGAAGGATGAGCCGGAACATCCTAGAACATGAAGTAAATCCAAACTAATATTATAAATGCAAAAGTAACTCTGTCTGTCTGTCTGTCTGTCTGTCTGTCTGTCTGTCTGTCCGTCTGTCTGTCTGTCTGTCTTTTCTTCACGCCTAAACTACTGAACCGATTTGTGTGAAATTTGGTACAGACATAGTTTGAAACTTGAGAAAGGACATAGGATAGTTTTTATTACAAAAAAAAATATTATTTTTATAATTAAAATTATTCCGGACATATAACGCCATCTATTGGTCAAATCAAAAATCTGCTGGTAGTCACTATTCCACGCGAACGAAGTTGCGGGCAAAAGCTAGTAATAAATAAATAAAACTAATAAAAAAAATTGTTTATAAAAATAGATACCCCCAGACTACAGTGAACAAATATTTTCATCACACAAATGTTGACAGAACCAGGAATCGAACCCGGGATCCTCAGTTCGCCAGTCCGAAGTGGTTTGCTAGTGATTGATTGGTGAAATATTATTCTTATTTATTTATGATTTTTTGTACTCACGCGGTAGAGAAACACAACAGGTAAAGAAATAATTTACAAAGGTATATAGGCAGGTAATACTGATTTCTAAATAAATCTAAATATATTACAGGAACACAACGGTAACTATATGGCTTGCTTACACGCGTTTTGTCGCTTAGTAAATAATATTTATTTTTATTCACTTGCACTTTTCACAAATAATATGCACTAATCTCAATTTCCCAATTTTACACGCTGTGACTGTGTTGTCATTTAATTTTGTTTGACCAAAAAATAACTACATGCTTACTAATAACTCGTTTATTGAACCGCGATTACTTCAATACTACAGAACATTTTGACATATGATACAGAAATTATCTCATACCTAATGCCTACAAGGAAAACTAAACAATAATATTCAATACATATTGTTTTGTTTCTATAACTTATTTAACGTTACTGCACGACGCGACTTGTTTTCTGGTAATGGTAATTACTATTTTGAACAATATTATTCGACCTATTACCTACCGAAATGGTATTTCCATTCAGAATTTCCAGTAATTACCTTGTAAATCAAGATGGTTCTTTGGGTAATTTTCACTGATTTTTGTGTGTAATTATTTGATTTTTGTTTTTAACTTACTTAATTTACAAAAAAGAAATTGTCAATGCATTTTTGTTTTTAGGGTGGTATAATTTAATTCACTGTCAAAATTGTCCTCAAATATAACTAAAAAAGTTCATACTGGTTTAAACCTCCAGCAATATTTGTTTTTAATGTGCAATTATAATTCGATAAACACTAAGCAAAACTACCTAATTAAATAATAATTTTAATTAATAACTATAGTTCGGCCGCTCAGAGAATGCGTTTCTGACACATCGCGATTGAACTGACGACGTAACTTTGTAATGGCGTTGCAGTACGATAAAAATATTTTTGCTGGTTGTTTATGTTTTAACAATTGTTGAGCATTAAAACAACATTATTATATCAATAATAATCAATGAATGTTGTAATTTTGTGCCAAATTGAGTGTCAAATAACTTGGTAAACAATATTTTTCTAAATCTATACTGCGCTATTACAAGGTTATGTCAGCGCTTTATATTTGTAGTGCTGTGCTAAAAATAACAGGCAAGTATCGTAATCTGTTCTGGTTGATGGTTCTTATACAGTTATACTTATAATATAAAATAATACGTTTTGTTTTTCTTTTTAAGAATTTGAAAATAATGGACTATAGGGTAACTTTTATGAAATATAAAAATAAAACTATGATCAAACTGAACGCGCGAAAGAAAGTAGCATTTTTATATTTAGGTTGAAAATGGTAACCCCAAATGGCATCATGGGCCGTCATTTTGTGACGCTAAATAGTCATTTGTTGTCGTTTCGTGCGCTAAGACTAAATGCCCTGCCTCATTAGGACGCCAATGGCGACGTCGCCGGCTACGTATCCAAGCAGTTAGTATTGAAATGTATGGAACCTAACTCACTTGGCGACGGTTTGGTAACGTCGCCAAATTGGAGGCGTGGCCACGAGCTACAGTTCCCTATGTGGCTTCTGGCTAACGTGGTAACTTGGCGACGTGGCCACAGTAGCCACTATAATGTACACGGTAAAGCGCACCTCCCTCACACAGTCGCCAATGTGGTCGCCAGTCAGCTTGCAATTTCTTGAGCGACGACGTAAACAATTGACTGTCGAGACGCCATGGCCACTCGACTTGGCGACATTTGGATGCCAGAAGTAGCCAGACCTGTGCCGCTGGCGACGTCGCCATGGTGTCCCAGTGAGGTAGAGCTCTAAAAACCTGATTTTGGAAGATTTTGACCGAGATATCAGGATTGATTCTGTTATTGATAATACCTAATATACACGTAATATAATATACACGTAGGCGAAGATGATGATGAAGACACCACCTCCTCAAGCGAATCGGAGTCTGATTAACATTCTGTACGCACATTCAATTCAATGTACTTACTTTATTGCATAGAAATACAGATTGTAACTTTGTAACAAAGAATAAATAAAACGATTTTATTATATGAATATTACCTTTTTTTGGTTTCCACTTAAATAACTAAAATATAAATTTTAAATGATTCCGCCAATTTAAAACGAAAATAATCTTAAAATAATGCGGCGGTTTATTTTGGGGGAACGGTAACGAACTCAGTGTTATGTTGTGCCCATCACTAGTCCTGACTAACTGATAGGTGTCAGGAACGCATTCTCTGAACGGCCGAACTATACTTAATTTAATTTTAATCGTATCTAACCTAACATTAATTGGGTACATTTGGCCGCGAGTCGTTCAATCACAACAAAATACCGATAACAATGAGACTCACCATTCAGTACAAAGTTCACTGTATTAATAGTAATTCTTTTCAATATTAAAATTATCGCATGTTAGTTTGAAACAATATTTAGGTACCAGCAAAGAATTTAGAATTTCGACCGATATGACAATGGATTTTATTTTTGTGTCACTTTGGATTGCCAATTATTATATCTTCGATATAGTCTTTTTTAGGAATATAAAATAGATTCGAAATTAAGAGAATTCAAACTGGGAGATCGGTGACAAAATTAGATGGCCAAAGATTCTGGTCACAATTAGACTACTGCAGAGGATGTTAGACTGCAAAATTGAGGATGTTTTTGTTTTCTACATGGCATTGAGATCTATGTATAAGAATTTTAATTATTTAAGACGAAATCAAAACTTCTAAAATATTTATATCCTCTGGAACTACAGCCTTTCGTTACACAACTTCTAAGATCCCTACCTTTAAGGTATTATTCTAGAACAATACTCAATCGCATATCTGACAAATGACGTTAACTTTCAAAATATTAAGTAATTTGATTGGTTGATTGACTAAAATAAAGATCCATTTTAGAATATCGTTCTAGAACACGCGCCTAATTCAAATATTTGAAGTCTCACTCACCTTATGTTTTTTACCCCTTAGTGCGCTACCACAGGATATATGCAAGTCTACGTTGGCCCACCTACTGAGTTCAGACTTTATATACTAGGAGATAAAAACCTCAGTCTATACAATGATAATGAACACTTATCTTTATAATTATATTTTAATTCCTGATAAAAGGTCCGAAAACAATAATAATCTTAAGATCTGTTATTCGATAAATATTTGTACTTAATTATATAATTTTGTAGTAGAAAGTTCTAAAGGTTCTGATTGTAATTTTGCAATCATTGCAGTATCTATCAGTAATGGATTATTGATTATATCTCTAATGCTATAAATAAGTATACAATTTGTTTGTGTTAAGTACTCGTTTAACAATAAGTATGGTTTTCGAAAAAAAACAATCGTTATTTACAAAATATATTAAGACAAAGGTCGATAAATAACAATTTTGAAATATCATCGTATTTAATAA
Source organism: Helicoverpa armigera (assembly GCF_030705265.1). Lineage (NCBI taxonomy): Eukaryota > Metazoa > Arthropoda > Insecta > Lepidoptera > Noctuidae > Helicoverpa > Helicoverpa armigera. The sequence goes on along the minus strand of NC_087127.1, from coordinate 9,083,635 downwards.
CATTAGAGTCTTCTTTTACTGCTAGCATTTTGTCGATTTCAGGATATCATAGCTTCTTATCACCATCTAAAGAGCCGACTGAAAATAGTAATAGATTAATCAGTTTAAAGACGTCAATGAAATAGATATCTAACACAAATAAAAATCAAATGCATGTCAAGCTTATAAAAAAAATAATAAATAAATAGTTTTTAATTTGTTAATGAAAAAACAATATTGTTTATCGTGGTTTCCAAAATAATGGCTTATGTAGTAGAGTTAAATAAGGCCATAAAACTGATGGTATTAAGAATAAACTATTGTCATAAGGGCATGTAATAAGAAGGAATTATATGCATGCAACAAAGGGTGTGCTAAGTATGAATGTAGATGAATGGAGAGGAAGAAGACGACTTATGAAAAGGTGGAGGAAGTGAGTGTCGGTATGACGAGTGACAGAGAAGAATGGAAGCGGAAAACATATTTCGCCGACCCCAGATAAAATTGGGAACATGGCAGGAAGAAGATTAAGAATAGATGGTTTAATGAGGTTAGTGATTCAGAAGATAGAAATTGGACGGGCCATTGTTCCAGATGGATCTGATATGAGTAGAGGATGACCAAAAAAACAAAAACTATAAAAGTCAAAGAAACAAGGAAAATATTTATTAGCACATACATTAGGGTCAGTTGTAAAACGTTATCATTAGATAAATCGGATCTATTTCTCAATAATGAAATGTCATGTAGCAGCTGTACAATGATACATCAATAGTAATTTGTTTATTTATCGTATTTCCCTAAGCAATCAATCAGTTATTTTACGAATAAAAATTCAACATAATTTGTATGGAACTGAAGCAAAAATTCTATCTCTCATCGCAAATCAACGGTAGGATAAGTTATAGAAATCCGTCGTTAATAGAGGGCAGTTAACATATCTGCGATATTCCTTACCTCTTTTCCAACATGTATAGCAAGATACAAATCTTCTTCAGCTCCAGATAATGTTATTTGTACTTTCCCAGTAGTTGATACGGTGATATTTCTTCCAGTACAAGTTGTTCCTTCTTTTTGTCCTGATATAATGTCACAATAGGTTCCAGATGGAAGTTCAGTCTATAATAAGTCATGACTTTATAATAACACTATCTTTAACTTTAAACATAGTCTATCTAACAGCATCAAATTCACTTACCTGTATCTCCGCATTCATCTCACTCCCTTCAGTATTGAAAGCAATGAATCCTTTGTCCCCCAAACTGAACGCAACTTGGTTGTTACCGTTGTCCCACCAGTAGTTAACTTCTGTGTTCATTACTTCATTTCTGAACGCCACCATTCTGTAGACGGGGCCCCAGCGATGTTCGCATACCCAACCACCATCACATAGTTCGTCCTAAGATAGAAGCCACAGAAATGAATTTGTCAATATTTAAATTGAATATGTAACCTTTCTAACATAGATAAAGGTTCCTTTATTTTGATCATCAAGTGAACCCTACCGCTGTGGATTAGCAGCGTGAGGGATGTGTCAGGCGCTTACTGACTAAAACCAGCCTTCTTAGGCCTTTTACGTAGGTACCAGGGCCGCGGTAACTCTTTCGAACAATCCCGCAGCAGATATAGGGGCCTTAAATGGTGGCTCTACTTCCTGCCAGGGCTGCAGGATTGTTTGAAAGAGTTACCGCGGCCCTGGTACACAAAGGCTGGCTAAAGAAGGAACATGGTAAATTTTAGTCAGTAAGAATCTGACACTCTCTCACACTGCAGTCACAGTGGAATGGATCATTTCATGATGTCCCACAAAAAAGGTTTTACCTCATTTATAATAGGAGATATAATATTTCCTTCACTATCAGCAGGAGGTCCTTCTTCAAAACTAGTAAAATAATAACTGCTGGTAATCCGAGGCTGTCCATATGGATGGGCTAGAAGAAAAGCTACAGCTGCCTACAACAAAACAATATTTACGTCACCTTTTGTTTTCAAACTAGTTTTGCGCATTTATTTCACATCTGCGATTTTATCATCGATTATCAAGATTTTTGACAAACATTATTTTAGAACTATTTTAATACTTTCCGAAGCGTTTGATAAATATCTGTTATTATGTGAAATATTTACCTTGTATAGTGTAGCATTTCTATGTGTCAATATAAAGCCACTTCGCTGTGTGTCGTGATTGTCAACGAAAGCCACGGCGTTTTCACTCGGCATCATATCTAGTGCTGTAGTACCCCAAGACTTTAGAGACTTCAATGGTTTTCGACCAGTGAATATTTGTGCTAATTCGTCTCCAGCCTAAAAGTTTTTGAAAGCCATTAATTTATGATTCTGCTATATGCCGTAAGATAAAATAATGTTGTCGCCCTATCTCATATTATGATGCACTCTAATAAGTGATGAAAGTGTACCAGATGCCTTCCTTTTAACACTGCTAGATGTAAGTCCCCATACACTGTTTGAAGTGCACCTTGATTTATACTGTTTCGTTGGTCTATTCATAGTCTGAAATAGCTTTTTTGCCAGGCATGGACTAAACTGAAACACGTTACGGTTACAATAAAGCGAATGTTGAATTTTCCGAGAATGCAGGAAGTATGTAGTTGGATGCGCGCCAATATTGCTAAACGAAATATAGGTCTTCATGTGACTGACAGGAAACGCAATAACATACACGCGTATCTTGTTTCATTAATTACACAATATTGTAATATTCGGTATTTCGAACACACAATAAGGAATCGCTTTCATATTTTTTTAAGTGTCTGCTAATTTTGACTAAAGCATTTGCAATATTGGCTCACAGGCTTGTAACATCCACTTAACAGATGTTTATTAATATGGTAATGAACTTCTTGTAAAGCTATAAAAATTGATGACGTGAAGCTAAAATGTTTTAAAAATCCTCCTGTGAGATAAAAATGTTTTTGGAAACGCTAATGGGTTACGCTTATTCAGCGAAAATTTTAACGATGGTGCGGACAATGCGATATTGCGGGCCTTACTGCTAAGCACTCGTTATAATAAAGAGCCAATAGCTAAGATTAAAAAATATATCAAAGAAGCTTTTAAGACATGACTGCCTGAGATGAAATGGTAAAAAGAGCCGTAGATACTACATATGTATTTCATGATGAATTATTCAAATAAAACATACAGTAAATTCCGTAACATCTCCCATATCTTTGTATTCTTCATAAGTAATTACTCCACCCTTTGCAACCTCTTGGTAAATGTAAGGTCTCGAATTCTTTCGGAACCCAAAATTCGTGTTCAAATTGTTGAGGTACTTGTAAATTTCTTTTAGATCCGCTGGCCACATGTGTTTTGCTGCATCCACTCTACATGAGAAATATTTATTAAAAACTATTTGTACAACACATCAACAATCTTGAGCTGTACTTATAAAATTTTCTACTTACCTGATTCCAGCTACACCAAGATCAATAAGCTTATTCAGGTACCCAATTATCTTCTGACGGACATACGGCATTGTTTGATTTAAGTCTTGAAGTCCTACCAACCTGCACACCCTCATCTGAATCAAATACAATACATAAATACATGTTTTGGGTCATTTCAGCAAAAATAGGGACATCTTCAAAGTCAATACCAACCTCAGTACCATTATTAAAATCATTTACATCGCACACTGGGTGATGGAAATTCGCTTCAGTATATGGAACTCCTGGATATGAAAGACTATCAGTTTCGGGTGTACCACCACCTGTCATATGGTTGAATACCACGTCTACGTAAACTCTGGAAAACAAATGAAGTATTGGGACTTGGGCAAAACAAATGAAAGAATGTAAATACTCAAAGTACGGGCCAGTAATATTAGGGGTTAAAGTATGAAATTGCCGTTTTATTCTAGTAGGTTTTTGAATTGCCATAGAGTCTTCATGGTTTGAGGTTTTCGAATTTAACTTTTTTCACGTGGTTTCTGTGATGTTTTTCTTTTAAAAAATGTGAAACATTTGATTATCGATGTTCAATTGTTTTTGTTATTCAACTTAAACAAGAAAGATGGATACTGCGAAAATTTGAGTAATTTTTGAATATGAGTTCCGACGCGGGATTGAACGGCAGAAACAGCCCGCAATATCAATGCTGCATTTGAAGAGGTGTCTGCTAAAGAACGCGCCGTGCGATTTTGGATTAAACGCTTTCGTGGTGGAAACTTCGACTTGAAGAACGAGCCATGAGAAAGACCGCCTGACAGGTGATTAACGAGAAATTAAGAGAGACGGTGAACGCCGATCCTAGTCAAACTACCCAGATACCCAGCCGAACACCGAATAATGTTGAAAAAATTAGCAGTAAAACAGCCACGACTCATGAATCGACCTTCACCGCTATTGCTCCATGACAACGCGAGGCCTCATACAGCAAAATAAACCGTTTTAACTCTTCAGGAACTGCAGTTGGAAACTATTCGTCTTCCTCCATATTCGCCAGACCTTGCTCTAACGGACGACCATTTTTTTTTGTGATTTGGACAATTATCTACGTCACAAGAAGTTTCTTCCCAGGAGGCAGAACAAAATTCTTTCACACTGTTTGTGCAGTCTAGATCCTCAGAGTTCTATCGTAAAGGCATAAATGACCTTCTTATTAGATGACCGCAATGTATAGATAATAATGGCAACTATTTTGATTAAATAAGTTTGTTAAAAATTAAAAAAAAATACAATTTAGGTTTTCAGTACAAATCGGCAATTTCATACTTTAACCCCTATTATTTCATATCTTTTATCAGGACGCATAGTGCAATCAGATTTGTTAAGTAAATTAGGTACTACCTACATCTAACAATCATAGTATTCAAATAATGATGGAAGTAAAGCTGCGGATCGAGAATCAGTTGAGTGTAACAAATTAATCTGTTTATCGAGATTAGTAACTAAATACTTCAGTCATTTTGATCCCCATAGGAAACAGGATTAATGTTATCGGAGCTATAAACGCAGTAACTAATAAAATACTGATATCGTTCAGATTTGTTGATAAATCATTATCATTAATTGTGTAGGTACTTCGATTATATACGCTTATCATTTTGTTCTATGAGATAGAAAATATTAATGTGCATTTGCAGTATGGAAACTGTTGCGACGGGTTGATTATGATCTAAATCTTCATTATAATGTTTACCGCTTGGGTTAGTACCAAGACTGATGAAAAAGGACATCAATTTGCAAGATTAATGATTGTGAACAACATAATCAAATAATTTTTAACTTAATTGCGGGAACTTATTGTATCTATTTTCAACTCTATGGGGAAGGGAATAGAGACATACACAAATGTATTTCTTATTGTTGATACTGGAATAATCAGTACCATCGGTGATAGTCACAAGAAATCTAATGCGACAATAGCTACATATCTGCCGTATAAAGATATTTAGGTCAAATAAAGACGCCTTTTGAAATCAACACAACTGAAGTAGGAATATTTGAGTTATCACTCATATTCCAATTGTTGGTACGCTTATTTCGATGATTTATAGACGCCATATTGTGAATGGCTTCTGAAAGAACGAGTGACAAACACTGACTTTAAAGGGGTCTACACACCAAAGCCGCCCAATCCGCCGGCCTTATTTTGTACAATCATGCTGCCGGCTTGCGCCCGCGCGGGCAAGCCGGCGGGGCAGCATACCGATGCCGACGGCATCCCTTTCCACACACTCAGTCAGTTGCCCGCCGGCTTTCATAGAGTATTTGGCAATTACTAGAACACCACATGCCGCGGCTGTCGTGCCGCCGGCAAAGTCGTTCGGCTTGGACATTCTGAAGCCGCCGGGTTAACCCGCCGGCACTAAGCCGCCGGGCTGTGCCGCCGGGTCAGCGGCTTTGGTGTGTAGACCTCACAGGCATACAACCAAAGGTACTTAGACGACCCACTTACCAAGAGCTGGTCATATATAGAATCTAATCTTTCGTATTCTTTCAACTTAAGTACTTACCTGACACCAACTTTGTTGCATCTAGTAGTCATGTTCAAGAAGTCAGCTTCGTTTCCTGAACGAGTCTCCAGTTTATACGACATCACTTGGTATCGCTCGTACCAGGGTCTTATGCCGTTTAGGCTTATCACCATGTTTTCTGATGCTGGTGACGTCTGGTCATTGAGAAACAAACTCGTTAAGAAAGATCAAAATTTCTAGATTCCACTGGGTCTTAAAATCTATGGCAAACCTGTATGGCTCCGTAACCTTTGGGTCCAAGGAACCTCTCGCACTCGTCAGCTATGTCTAACCACTTCCACTCGAACATTTGTACGATGACGGAGCGGCCTGGCCATTGGTTGGTCTTGATGTAAGCGTCGCAAGACAACGCAGCTCCGAATAGAGAGCAGAAAGAAAGCCATAATAGAAGAGTCATTGTCTGAAAAGAAACCAGGGTTTTACAATTATTTCAGTGCATAAGGACGGGGACGATGAACATGCCTCTCGATTTGTGCAAATTCATCTTAGTCAATCTATATCCAAACACAATTTAATCTAACGCAAATATGAAACAGACAAATAAATATTATTTATCATACTTCAATTTCAAGTCTATGTAATAATTTAAAGTACTTACATAACATGTAAACACGACTATTCAACAGGAAGACTTGAACTCAACAATGCATTTCAAATGTAAACACTTAACAAAACAGTAAACCACTTAACTATTAGAAAAATAATATTACACTATTATGACGTCGTTGAGGTACAGTCCGACAAAAGAGTAGCGCCATAATTTATTTACATTGTAAAATCCAATATATATTTATAATGTCACTTTCAAAAAAGGATCTACCTATTTATTACAATAGTAACGTAACTTTTCAACACATGGGTAGGTAGTTATTTTTTTTAAACTTATAAACTGTATCTCCACTACCTAAAAGAACTAATTTTCGATCTCTCTTGGAGAATCGTATGTCTATGCAATTACAGGGGGCGTTCCTGGTATACCAATTACATGAAGCTTGTCACAGATGCGCGATAACAGGAATAGAATCGGTCTTTTGACAGATTAATTGCGTTGTGTGATTGACCTGTATTCTATAGTTATAGATAGGTCATTTTTCGACATTTCACTTATTTTGAAATAGGTGAAATAAGATGCCTTAAACACGTATGTCAATAATTAGGGTTTAGGTATCTCTGATTTGATAAACACCTTTTTGTAACTAGGTAACTACTTACCTATTACTGACTGTAGTTACGCGGCAATTGCCTACATCATCATCATCATCCTCCTGCCCTTATCCCAATTTCATTTGGGGTCGGCGCAGCATGTTTTCTTCTTCCATACTCTTCTATCTGCCGTCATCTCACAAGTAACATTCTTTCTTACCATATCTACTTTCACACAATCCATCCATCGTTTTCTTCGCGGTAATTGCCTACATGTCGGGCTTTTATGGTATCATATTATGAAAATAGAAAATATTGTAGGTACCTACTCACCTACTTAGTATTAATGTTGTCAAAAAAAAAAGACGCCATTTTTTTTTGTGGCAAGCCAGCGATGAGCTTCACGAAAAATGGCGCCGAAAGACTTCTATGATGTCTTGGCGATTGAAAGTCTTTGTTTCTAAGTTGGCATATTTTTTATTAAAACCTTTAGTTACTCCTAGTACCAATTTTTTTTTAATCTTTAAGATCGCCAATAGGTATCTATAGTTTGTTTCTAGACTTTCTTCTAGACCTAATATAGGAAAAAAATCTGTAAAGGCATCTTCATTTCTTCAGTGTTCCTTAATTGCATCATTAAAAAAATGTGTTTATACCTATTATGTGACAAATTCATTTCCATCACAGTTAATCATAATTTATAATCAATGCAATACTTACCGATAAAAGATTGCTTGATAGGGTTTTTTTGATAATTCAGGTGAAATAATAAACAAGGAGGTGCAATTAAATGTTTTAATTCTTATACATATCTACATATACATTCATACATAGCAAATAAGTACAACACAACAACGATAAAGTAATAACAATTAAGTACAAAGCATAGATTAATACTTACATATTATCTACTATATTACATTAACAAATAATATTTCTCATAAATTATTTACTACATTACAAGTAAAGGAGAAAAACAGGTAATAAATAAGATTAAAATATCGAACTAACGTCTCGAAACTACATTCAAAATCTTTTTAATAGTAGACAATAGTCTACTATACCTAATAAGGTACTAACTTCTGGTTAATCGAATCTTCTTATCCTGTCAACACCAAAAGCGACTGGAACAACAATATGAAAAATATTATTAAAAAGCAGAATCGTAAACTAACACTAACACTTTTTCCAAAAAAGTAATAACCAACATCGAAAAACACTGAAAGACATCAGACAGAGAGAAGGGTACTAGAAGTCGGTATTTTTAGGGCTTCTAAGATATGATTTAGATATTTCTTGTATGGGGATACTGTCCAAATTCTACCTCTAGTAAGCGTAACACGAAAGAGTAACCATGGAGTTTCTTGCATGTACTTCTCCATAGGAAGCTACTTTTGGAATGGGCAACTAGAATCAAGTCTAGTCAAAAATCGTTTATTAAAATTGGCTAATTAGATTAGCACTGTAACATCAAAATTACAAAAATGACAACACCCCCAAAACGCCCCCCTTTCACCACTTCCTAATACTATGGCTGGAAAGAAGAAGCAAGAACCTATTTATAAATTTTGACGTTCATAAGTGCTTGTAAAGGCCGAAATGAAATGAATGATTTGACTTTGACTTAGAACATGTAGATAGAATAAGAACGGCCATAAGTAGCTATCGTTATCTATCTTTGATTAATTTGCATTATAAATAAATCAAACATTTACAAACACAATAATACTCGGCTAATGTAGTTTTTAAATGCCTATTCAGACCTAAACGGTATTCGCTACCATCGAGTTTCGCTCAGAGAGGACTTTCGCGGAGTGAGGGGCGGGGTGCATGCCGCTGCTCCCGCGCGGTATGTACTACTACCCACAGCGGCAGCGAATATCGCTCAGGTTTGAATAGGCCTTAATATAGGTACCTCTTTTCCAACATGTATGGCAAGATGTGTCTCTTCGTCACCAGTTAAATTATTTCCGTCTTCCCAGTAATTGATACCGATATATTTCTCCCAGTGCAAAAGGGCAATTCTTTGTCTTTTTCTCCTGATATTATATCGCAATAGATCCCAGCTGGAAGTCCTGTCTGTAAATTGTGTATAAAAGTTACAGCTTTTGTTCTACAGCGAGATATTTTGTATCATAAAGAAAAAAAAATATTCAAGTTTTATACAGTTTTCTTGAAATTCAATGGCGGCCCGCGACTGAATTTTGGGCTCGTACATGAGGCCCATGAGCATACCTATGAAAATTATGTCTGCGCAATATTCCATGACTTCAAGATTAGCAAGAACTAAAGGTATAACTTCATAATGTAGAAGTATGTACTACCTGTATCTCCACATGCATCACACTCCCTTCAGTGTTGAAAGCAACGAATCCTTTGTCCCCCAAACTGAACGCAACTTGGTTGTTCCCATTGTCCCACCAGTAGTTAACTTCTGTATTCATTACTTCATTTCTGAATGCCACCATTCTGTACACGGGGCCCCAGCGATGTTCACATACCCAATTTTCATCACACATTCCGTTCTAGAAAATTAAAATCATGTTTCAGTAAGTTGAGTGAATGGCAAGCCCGAAGATTCCATTTCAAGTATGGCGATCCAACTAACAGTCTGCTTTAAGCATACCGTAAAATATACCTAATTAAAGAGAAAGATTACGTTACAGCCTTTTTATTGTCCCACTGCTGGGCTGCGGCCTCCTCTCACTCGGGGAAGGAATGAGCGTTAATCACCACGCTTGCTCAATGAGGGTTGGTGATTTCAGACTTTATAGTCCAGGTACCCTCGAGATGTTTTCCTTTACCATTTTATCAGCCATTGGTGTCCAAGATATACTTAGAAAGAAAGATAAAAAAGATTATAAACAAAATTAAAGTTACCTCGTCAATAGTAGGAGATATTATATTTCCCTTACTATCAGCGGGTGGGCCATCGTCAAAACTATTGAAATAAAAACTGCTTGTCATTCGAGGCTGCCCATATGGATGTGCTAAAAGAAATGCTAAAGCTGCCTGTAACAAAAAAATAAACATTCTAATTGAGAACCTCCTCCTTGAGTCCTTTGATTGAGACCTTAAGTTGCAAGGCCTTCACTTGAACCACTTCCAGTGGGGCCCAACAGGGCCAAGGCCCGCCGGGGCTGCGGGATTGTTCCGTAACCTACCGCGAATTTGGTATATAAAAGGCCTACGACGGAATATGATGGATTTTTAGTTAGTAAAGTCACCCCCTTACCGCCGCTAGCGGGAGGAGTCATTTGATGATTTTTGTCATCAATAAAAAAGAACCTCCTTCTTTTTCGGGAAGTCGCTTAAAAACAACAATAATTGCAAGAACGATTCCCTACAGAAGTTTTAATGAACAATATAAAAATGAGGATTAAAATAAAAAAGATCTTAAACGACAATTTAGGTACCTTATATAATGTAGCATTTCTATGCGTCAATATAAATCCATTGCGTTGTGTGTCATGATTGTCAACGAAAACTAAGGCATTTCCATTTGGCATCATATCCAGTTCCGCAGTGCCCCAAGACCTTAGCGACTTCAGTGGCTTTCGACCAGTGAATATTAGCGCTAATTCTGTTCCAGCCTACAAATAAATATATTTTTATAAAGCCATATTTACATACACAATGTCTAAGGTAATCATGAAATATAGGGAAAGATTTCACTTTACACAAATCCAATTTCATCGGTTTTCGCATGCTGTGTATTTATTGGTAGTGTCTTCGGAAATGATTTCAAGGAATCGTTCTCGACTATACTACTAATTCCCGGAAGAAATGTTAAGCCTTATTTATTGGATAGAAGAATAATCTTGGGTACGAATAAACCCATCAGAAGATTATGTCGTTAAGAAAAACATTATAAAGATGGTCCAGCAAATTACTTATACAAAGCATTAAGCTTCGTAACTCGATAGCTCATTAAAATTAATTTGACCATTACTCAGTAATAAACATTCGAACAATGTCGCCATAATCCTTTCTGTTATAGATACTGTTCTTCCTTCAAGGATTTTAATATAGGTTTTGTAAATTGGAATGGAAAATATTCCCTGGAATACAGATTTTAAAAATTATATTTCAATATCTTACAGTGAATTCCGTAACATCTCCCATATCTCTGTAATCAGCATACGTAACTACTCCACCCTTTGAAACCTCGTGATAAATGTATGGTCTAGAATTCTCTCGGAATCCATGGTTTGTCTTCAAATTGCTGAGGTACTTGTAAATTTCTTTTAGATCTTCTGGCCACATATGCTTTGCTGCATCTACTCTGAAAAACCCCGAACGAGACAATGATCGAATCAGAACTTTTCTTACTATATCAGAGACCCTAGAACACCAAATTAAAAGCCTAATTAAAAAGAAAACTTGTGGTATAGTTCCCAAACCTCATATTGCCTTACCAACTCTTCATCTTACCTGAAACCAGCTACACCAAGATCAATAAGCTCGTTTAGGTACACGATAATCCTCTGACGCACGTAAGGCATTGTCTGATTCAAATCTTGCAATCCACCCAGCTGACATACTCGAATCTGAATCATGTGAAATTTCTGTAAATTTTAGGGTGTTCAAACACGACAAACATGAAAATGTAACCAGGAATTATCTGGTTATAAAATTATCCAAAACGAAAAAAAGAGTATTTCATAAGGATCTCCACAAAATTACAAATTATATTTAAAAGGATGACCGTTTTTTGTTGAAACTATTTAGTATGATTCATCAGAGTTCGGATCGGCCTAGTGGGTAAAGGACCAACCTCTCAAGTATGAGGGCGCGGGTTCGATCCCAGGTCAGGCAAGTACCAATGCAACTTTTCTAAGTTTCTATGTACTTTCTAAGTATATCTTAGACACCATTGGCTGTGTTTCGGATGGCACGTTAAACTGTAGGTCCCGGCTGTCATTGAACATCCTTGGCAGTCGTTACGGGTAGTCAGAAGCCAGTAAGTCTGACACCAGTCTAACCAAGAGGTATCGGGTTGCCCGGGTAACTGGGTTGAGGAGGTCAGATAGGCAGTCGCTTCTTGTAAAGCACTGGTACTCAGCTGAATCCGGTTAGACTGGAAGCCGACCCCAACATGATTGGGAAAAAGGCTCGGAGGATGATGATGATGATTAGTAGATAGTCTACGAGTACCTACACCTGGATTAGTTCGATTCAATCTAGAATGACAACATAAATCTTATCATACGAAAATTCCTATGAATGTTCTAGAGGTCATTGCAACAACAACATCCGAAGTGCAAGTGTACCTACTTCGAAAACTAGCAGATGTCACTACTAATTACTTAGATAAGTGGAAAAAACACCGTGATGCCACGAGGCAGCTATCTGGTCAGATCTTATCTAATCTACCTATCTCTTGCCGAATCATCCGACCATCTGCTTCATGAAAACATACTGGTAATATCCAGAATTTTCCAATAAAGGCAATAATTTCTTTTCCAATAAATGTGGTGATAAACAGACCTAATCTCCCTACTGCGGCGCAGCATGTTTTCTTCTTCCATACTTCTAACTCTTCTATCTCACTGTCATCTCACAAAGAACATTATTTCTAGCGATGCCGGCTTTCCCTCAATCCAGCCGTCGTTATTTTGGCGGTCCCGTTCCACTATATCCATCCACATTCACACACCTTCCTCGCAACATGATCCTCGTTCCTCCATATCACATGTCCATACCATCTTCTTCTTTCGAGTCGATGACATGTCATATGAGACTACACTATGTCAGCCCAATATTCCGCCACAGCGAGAGCACGGCCGGATGCGCTCATTAAGTCCTCCCGCGAGCAGGTTTCAGGGCACAGTGGACATGCGATTAGGTGGGACATCGTCTGCACGGCAGCCCCGCACTCGCACCCAAGGTCCGCCCCGCCCGCGAAACCCCACCTGGATCGATTGTCTTTGCTCCGGCCTACCCGTGTTCGGAGTCTGTTTAGAGACTGCCAGACTCTTCTCGGGAGATCGTGTCCAGGAGGGAGACTTTCTAAGAGCGGGACAAACGGGGAGGGCAGTAAACTCCTCGAACGCCAAAGATCCCGTCTGGCACGAGAGGCCTCACCATCGACAGGAGCAACGGCTTTGTAGAAACCCCTGCGGCTTTTAAGCCGTTGTGGCACAGGGGTGTAATTGTGCATGGGGTGTCGTTGGTCTGTTTCGAGTTTGGCTCTCTCGATGCCAGAGGCTACGCTTCTGCGAATATCTGGTGGGGCAATGCCGGCCAGTGGGTGCAGCATTTGTAACGGGGTCGGCTTGAGGCAGCCAGTTATAATGCGGCACGTTTCGTTCAGTGCTACATCCACCTGCCCAGCGTGAACGGAACGACTCCACACTGGGCACGCATATTCGCCCGCGGAGTAGCAGAGTGCCAGGCCAGTGGTTCGCAGCACCGTTGGTGAGGCTCCCCAGGTCGTGCTCGTCAGCCTTCGCAACAGGTTGTTGCGGGAGGCAACTTTCTGCTTGATATTCTCGCAGTTTTTCCTGAAAGTGAGCGACCTGTCAAGAGTTACACCCAGATATTTTGGTAGCTTGCAATGGCTGATAGGTACACCTCGCCACTGGATGTTAAGGGTTCGACTCGCCTCTCTGTTGCGCAGGTGGAATACGCACGACTGAGTTTTTGAGGGGTTTGGTTTTAGGGCGTTCTCCTGGTAATAGGTACTCAGGTCTTCGAGTGCCTTATTTAGGTTTTCCTCTACCTCCTCAAAAGATCCCTGTGATGTCAAGGCCAAATCATCAGCGTACAGGAAGCGAGTCGTGTTTGGGGTAGATGGTTGGTCGTTGGTGTAGATGTTAAATAGTAACGGAGCTAGGACGCTGCCTTGTTGTCCATACCATGATAACTAGTTTCCAAGATTCTCAGTTACCAGTACAGGTCTAATGTGCCAAAATGGAAAGTATCCTACCTCTGTAGCATTATCGTAGTCATTAACTTCACACACTGGGTGATGAAAATGCTCCTCAGTATACGGAACTGCTGGATAGGAATATTCGTCTATAACTGCAGTACTGCCATCAGTCCCATTGTAAACCTTATTTGTATTCTGCGGTATTGCCATATGGTTGAATACGACGTCCACGTAAATTCTGCGAAAAGTGTTGTTGTTATAAAAGTGTCGGTAAATATGTTCTGAGGTAATTAAATTGATAAAATTGGCATTATATTCTAAAAGTAGGAACCTAATCAATTGCTAATACCAGACGTGGACAGATAAAGAATGACCCACCGGAATGATGGAGTACGGAAAACGATCCTAAATATTGTCTCTTCTATAGGTAAAACAGATATAGACAGATTTAGTGGTCCAATAAATAATAAGTGCAAAATTGAATCTTCCTTTCATTAAATACGATTTTCCTAAAGTTGCCCGAGACATAGGAATTGGGCATACCTACTATTACCTACCCCTACTTTGTTAAAGGCAGAGCGAGCTTCTTGCAGTAGGGTGTAAGTTAAACCATGAAATTTTATTGCATTTTCGATTGTCTCTATCTTATGGCGTGCTTATATTAATTAGGTACCTCCTATCAACATTTTTAATGTGCGAATATGACTTTCGACTTAACAACACTGATTGATACTGATAACGATAAAAGGGATACCTACTAATGTGGATACATCCGTTATCAAAATAAAATATAAGGATTATCGTGAAAAAGCCGGTTTGACATACCTAGACGGAAACGATAGTGATTAACAAGCTTAATTGTACCTACGTGAGAGAAAATTTGCTGATAATTACTACGGGTAAATAAAGTGGTTTTTGTTCGATAGAATTCGATACATGTTGGAACACTCTAGATCAGTCATACTCAACCGGCGCGGGCGCCCGCGGGCCGCATGCAGCCCATGTGGCGCCGATGGGAACATCTTTGGCCCCCCGATGGATAAGTCTACTTTCCACGCCTATTTATGCGTTCATGGACAACGATAGGGCCCTTTGTTGCCAGAGCCTACCGAGGGTCCTTTTTTAATGGAAAATCATCAAATGACCATTCCCGCTGTGGGTGCAGAGTGAGGGAGTGTCAGTCTCCTACTGACTAAAACCCATCATGTTAATTCTTAAGCCATATATGTATGTACCAGGGCCGCGGTAACTCTTTCAAATAATCCCGCAGCCCCAGTCTACCCAGGGCCTTGGCCACTACATGACATAAGAGCGTGTTTGATTCCTATATGCGCATAGGTATTTTTGCTGATATCATTACGATTATTATCTTCAGTTGAAATGCATCCTGTGGGGCATAATCTTTTTAGAGACTTGCCATATCATACGTGATTAATTAAATAGGTAAATCATGCACATACCTAACACCAACTTTGTTGCATCTAGTAGTCATGTTTAGGAAATCAGCTTCGCTTCCTGAACGGGTCACCCGTTTGTAAGACATCACTTGGTAGCGCTCGTACCAAGGTCTTGTACCGTTTAGATCTAGTATCAAGTTCTCTGATGCTGGGGAAGTCTGGTAATTTACAATATAGGTACAAATAAATATGCAAACAAACCCAGGCTCACATATATAATTTTACAAGAACCGCTCGACCTGCAACTAAGATTCTGCTGGAAATTAGAGATTGCAACTCGTCATCTTTTAACCCGGCCGGGTCCGGTAACATTCATCGCCAACCCGGCCGGGCCCAGTGGATGTCTAAAAGGGACCCGGCCGGGCCCGGTTTGTAACCTCCACTGGCAATGCCTTCAAGCCCTTCTTTAGAATCCCGGAGTTCTTTTGTTTTTTACCAATTTGAATGTTGTCGCAACTAACAGTAGGTAATTATGTTTAATAAGTCCAAAGTTCAAGTCATATTTATCTAAATAGCATTAATCGTAGATTCCAATTAATTAGATTAATTGATTTGAACTGACGCAGACGGGGATATGTTGATTGATATGTATTTAAACCTAAGTACTGTACTACCAACACAATATTTCTCTCTATTACAAGTACTTTAACTATATATGTACCTGTACAGCTCCAAATCCTTTGGGTCCAAGGAACCTCTCGCACTCGTCAGCTATGTCTAACCACTTCCACTCGAACATTTGTACGATGACGGAGCGGCCGGGCCATTGGTTGGTCTTGATGTAAGCGTCGCAACAAAACGCAACTCCGAACAGAGAGCAGAAAGAAAGCCACAATAGAAGTGACATTGTCTGAAAATCAAAAACAAATGGTTATTTTTTAAAAGGTTGAAAAAAGGCTGACTTGATCTGTCAGGAAACTGATAGGTATTCCCGAACATAAAATAATCTTCAGAAACTGTTTAATTTTTATTTTCATATGAACCGATGGGATAAGTCAGTCATTCTAGCTAGGTTGATGTGATGGTGCCAAACAATTTAGAAGCAAGCGAATTTGTGATACAAACAAATATGCAAATAAATAAACAAAATTGTTGATAAAAACCAGTCGCTTAGACATTAGAAGTCGACTTGTTTAATCGATTTCTATAGTAGAGGTAGATTTTCATTCTCTTAATTCAACAAATTAATTTTAACACAACTTACCGTAACGTATAAAACAACTATTCAATCGAAGGTCACAAAAGGTAATGCAGTTTTAAGTGAAAAACACTCACCTAGAATAATCAGCTGGCTTAACTATTAGGTACGAAAAATACTAGAGTTAAAACGTCATAGAAATACTTACTGTCGAGTTGTCTACATAATACACTCAAATAGATAATATTGCTAACAATTTAATTACACTTAAAAGTAAAAACACTTTTATTCAATAGGTACCTAACTACCCTGGGGCCCGATTCTCCTAATTTTACTTAAGCAACATACCATTCATATTCGACTGCGATCCAATCACGACTCGTTTACGATTGAAGCGTATGTGGCATTCCGCTATTTTTTCTTTGGAATAAACGTTTTTATCCTTTTCTGTCATTCAATAATGAATAATTTTGTCTGCAAATGATTTACGATTGTAGAATAAACTACCGTATAGACGAAAATCACCAAAATAGCAGACCAATCGCATACCAATCGAATGTAGTTGGAATACGATTGGTCTTATATTGGTAGCAGAATGCCCGATATGGTTAAAACTGCTATTGCGATCATATTGCGATTCGATTTCTATTTGATTTTTACATTATTAACTTAGGAGAATCGGGGCCCAGATTTTGTAATTAAATTCAAGTATTTCTTGAATGCTATCCACTTTTCTTACAATGGTTATGAGGTATGACGAATTTATTATGCTAGGCCGATAAAAGCATCAAGTTGTTTTTTACTTCTGATACTGCTTCGAAATAAATCACAAATTAATTTTACTGGGGAGTTTCAACTGAAGTAAAAAACAAACCTTATTTATAGCACTTTTATTAAGAACAACTAATATATATTTCGTTAATTCTATTACAATCTTAGCTGCTATGACTGAAATTTTGGACTTGCCACCATTGCACTGACTCCCTTTACAATTGTCAAAAATATACTTCACAAAATCGAAATTCATGAAATTCTCTCCCAACAAGTCCATTGTCTTTTAAAATAATACTAAAATATATATTACGATAAGTCTTAGTAATCTTAGACATATATTAATTACTCTTAAAGAGCTAAAAAGTTTGCAAAAATATGTAAATATCATCATCATATATTTCATGTAAACATTTCCAAAATATTAAGGAAATATTATGCTAAGACCATATTATGCACCCAGCGCTAATTGTTTCGATGACGTCAAAATAAAACGAAGTTAATTGACAGAATCACTTTGACTGACCTACTTACATTAAATATGCACGAGCTGCAAAATTAATGAATGAAGTTAAAATTCTGTACTTTTGTATACAATACAAAGTCATTTTAATCTCATTTTAATACGAGTTTCCATTATCACAATAATTTTCAGCTACGGCAGCTTTTCTATATTATATAATTGGCATATTACCATGGAGTGGCTACGTGGTAAATTTTGTAGACCTATGTTATCACTCAAGCTTCTTTTCAAGTCGAGGTGCACTTCGTTGAACTATGACGTCATCTATGAATATACTTATTAGGGTCAATTCCCACTGAAAGACCAGCGGCCGGCAGCGGCCGGCAACGGCCGTAAGAGCACGGATAATGTTAGAGCGCTCGCGCTCAATCACTTGCATTTTCGGCCGCTGCCGGCCGCTGCTCTTTCAGTGGGGATTGACCCTTAGCTATAGTATAGTTAATAATTACAGTTGCAAGCTGAAACTGTCAATTTCTTTATAGACTAGCCAAATTGAACTCATTTCATTGGTATTCGTACCAATGAAATGAGTTCAAAAATATATCGAAATATTGGACATTCACTTTGTCAATGTCACACTTGACAAGTACAGAAAAATATATTTACGCATACACTAGGTAAATAGGAATCCAATGTTGTCAGCATTGCTGAATCGTAAAAAAATATAGTATTTTTGTCTTTTCTTTTGTCTCTTCAATAAGGCAATAGTTCCCTCAAATCCTGTTTGCATCATGTATAATTGCCAAAGTATTTCTACAGTCATTATATCTACTGCTTATAAAATATAATGCATCTAGAAGCTACCATACTTCTATATACTACTACTATCTATATAGTTACGTAGGTACATATAGCTACATGACACATCTAGTTTCCTACATAGGTAACTAGACGTTAATAAATGTATACGTTGTAATTTCATATACGCAAAAAATGTATTCAGGACTTTCTGTCAGAGAACAGAAAATGAGCAAACAATACAAAATCAAATCAAATCAATCAAATCAAATCAAAAATTTTTAAATATTCTAAGATTCGAATGCAGTATTTATAAAAAGCCTGCAACGCATATGCATCGAATGTACAATATCTTTAAATCATCTAGCAAAAATCACGTTTAGCTGTCAAGTCAAGATGGCGTCGAAATTATTTATCCAACGCACACAAAAATTTGCGAAATAACTATCGAGAACAAAATGAGTAGCGGAGATGTCATAATGCAAAAGCTCCTAAGAAAGTATTAGTCCTCAGTATTTATACGTTTTCCTTAGAATCCGCCCATTTTTATCAAAATAATATCTCCAATGAACTGATCAAGCCTACCGTACGTTGCTTGAACTACCTGCCTTCCTTATGGCATCTCCGCTATCTTTCCTTCGTCCATCGAAAAAAACCTCAATACTCATTTAAATGCATAATCCATTCAGAGGAGTTGTGTTTATTATTTTAATCAGTCTTTTTAGTGTTTAAAGCCAAATAAAAGATCAATTTTGTTTAAAATTACATTTTTGGTTCACTTCCCAAAACTCAGTACGTGTATCCGTCATAAAATCAGGTAATATATTCGAGAATTATACAAAATTAAATCTGAATTATGAATAAATATACAAAATAAAATTTATTAAGCAATCAATGAAAGTTATGTTTATATTATTTCTTGCGTATTCTTTGTAAATAATGTTAATCACATTATATTGAAATAGAGGTTTGTTCAGTAAGTTTTATAGCTGCTGCTGTTGTAATTTAACATTTTTATATTATCACTTAGGTACCAATATTATTCTTAGCTGAGACTTCAACTATCCCAAAAAATACTATTAGCCGTAAGCAGTACTAAATGTGAATATGAATCAATAACTTTAGGGTCTTCCGTAGTATACATACATGTATTCTGTCTTTTAAAATATTACAATATGCATGGAATGCCTGTCTATTTATGCACAAACAAATGACACCTTTCAACATAAATATTACGGGACAATTTCACAATGAAAAACTAACATTTATATTATCAGTGAAAAAGTTCTTAATTATATAAACTGTTGTTTACCTTAATCAGACGGATATTGGTAAAACCAGGCGTCATTCTACATCCAATATGACATTTTCGACACTTTTTATTTTGATATTTAAATTTATCCTTGGAATTGGATTTTTGTAATTTTAATTTTATTCTAAACTCGGTGCCAAAAACAATGGATTGGGCGCTGTATTCAAATTAGCTGACTGGAAGGAGCGCTTTATGCTTACATGGGGATACTGCTCGCGCCATTCTAACACCTGAAAATACAAAAAAGCTAATAAATATAATTTTAGTACAAATGCCTTAACTACAATAATGCTTACGTCATCAAATAAGCATTAATTAAGTAATTAAATAAAGTTTGTAAAACCATGTCACAGTCAAACTATAATTATAGTTATCGGCACGAATCTTAGGCTCTGACCTACATCTGCGCAGAAGTGATTTATTAGCAAAGAACCAATCCCGAGTGACGGCTATGACGCGATGCGCTGCGGGCCAAGCACCGCTTTAGACCGCCCCCGCGCCTCACTTCATACCATAAAAGGGACCCAATAAATTACTTCTACGCAGGTGAAGGTCAGAGCTCAAGATTCGTGCCGATAACTATACTGCATCTCGCGGCATGCAAATAACAAGCTTTGTTAGTAACAAGTTTTGTTAGTATTATTTTCTTGGAAAATACTTATAATCGAATGAAACACAGAATATAAGTAACACACAATATGTACCTGTGATTCTTGAATTTGATCACAGAAACTGACATCCAGGAGTCTGAGGTCCCTGCATTCCGCCAGGATCCTGTAAACCATGTTATTGAACATTAAAAAAGTTAATATACATCAAGATATCCTATATTTACAACGCCCTGCAATGTTCTTTATTCCACCATACAGCTGAATTGGTTTCGAAGAAAATTTTGAGAACATGATTAATTTTGCTCATACGATTTCGATTATAGTGTTTCCGAATCCCTGGTTTCGATAAACGAGAAAAGATTTAGTTAGATTGCGGATATAAGTTTCATAGAAGTCATTAAATTATTGTATATGGTGGATCACTGATAAAAAATATTAACTTACTTAGTTTGTATGTACTTTCTAAGTATATCTTAGACACCAATGGCTGATAAAAAGGTGAAGGAAAACATCTTGAGGAAACCTGGACCATATAGTCTGAAATCACCAACCCGCATTGAGAAAGCGTGGTGATTAATGCTCAATCCTTCTCCGTGTGAGAGGAGGCCGCAGCCCAGCAGTGGGACGATAAAAGGCTGTAACAGATTTACTTAAAATCATATACTTACGCGTCACAAATATCAGGTGTAACAGCCCGCACTCCTAGCAAATCTAACTGCGCCAACTTAGGAGCCCTCGGCAGCAGAGCCCTGAGGTCGCGGTCGCAGACACCTCGTAGGGCTCCGAGGAATAGCTTGCGCAGCTCGGCGCCGGCCAACCACGCCAGCCACTCGCCCGACCCGCCTGCTTGTAAGCTGGGGACATATATGCTTGTTTGTAGGTTGGCTATTGGGTTTTAGAAGTTAGTAGTGGTGTGCTTAAAGGTTTGTTGGGTTTGAATAATATTTGTAATAGCAAGGTAGCCACTTTTTCTGTGTGCTATATTTTCTAACTCAAATGTTTGTTTTCTAATGAATTAAAAGAAAATCAGTCCAATTGAGAACAATCCAACTATGATAATTGAATGGCAAAAATTAAATATCTGTCTGACAATTTAATTAGTTCTGTTCTGTTACAGCCTTTTTATCGTCCCACTGCTGGGCACAGGCCTCCTCTCATATAGAGAAGGATCACATTTAATTAGTTGCTTTTGGCAATTGATTTTGCTGAACATGTGGCATGTACCTACCTATTAATTTTGTGATCAAGGCAATCACAGTATTGTGATATCTAATGATAGTTCAATCAGCAATTTGGGTACATCAGAACAACAAGCTTCAGTCATAACTTCACAATAGAAAT
The DNA here is from genome assembly GCF_030705265.1 of Helicoverpa armigera. Taxonomy (NCBI): domain Eukaryota; kingdom Metazoa; phylum Arthropoda; class Insecta; order Lepidoptera; family Noctuidae; genus Helicoverpa; species Helicoverpa armigera. The sequence goes on along the minus strand of NC_087127.1, from coordinate 9,061,747 downwards.
TGTAAAATAGTAAGCATGGAGTTTCTTGCCCGTACTGCTTCATAGGAAGCTACTTTTGAAACACGGCTAATTCATTATTATTGAATTACATTTTTTTACTTCCATAAATGCTTGTAAAGGCTAAAATAAAATAAATGATTTGACTTTGAATAAAGTTGAAAATAACTCACCACCAGCCAACATCGAGCTCTTGAAGTTTCTTACAGTTGCCAAGCGCTCTAATTCCATTAGGAGTTAGAGAGTATGATTTCCAGAAATCAACTGACACTAGATTAGGACAGTTCGCGCCGAGAGCTATCGCTACTTCGTCCATAGATGATATCATTTTGCATGAACCTGGAAAATATATTTTTGGGGTGAAATTATGTTATGAAGTGAATTGGAAATTGAACCTTATGTTGTAGTTTAAACAGAGTCAACTATTCGAAGCAATTAAAAAGTCAGAGAGACTTTTGTACAGCCTTTATTAATTCATGTTTACAATTACCAGTCATCAAACTGTTACACTCCAAATAAAAAATAATGAAACTTTCTTTTTACGTGTTACAGACGGGAAAAAAGGTGAAGAAATGTCATGCAGGCATAACCGCGTCACCCCATTTATGGGACATCATCAAATGACCCCTCCCATGGTGAGTTAGCAGCGTGAGGGACTGTCAGTCTCTTACTCACTAAACCCCGTCATGTTCCTTCTGACGCCCTTTATGTACCAGAGTCGCGGTAACTCTTTTGAAAAATCCCACAGCACCATATACCATGACTACATAATTTCTGGCTCCAATAAACTATTCATATAAAACAAAATATCTTACCAACATTAAGATGTCTCAGTCCCGGGTTCGACCTGATGATGGCGACGGCAGCAGCCGTGGTGATATCAGTTCTGTATAGATCCAAGCGTTTGAGCCTTTTTAGAGCTGATAGGCATATCCAGTCTGAACAGCCTACTACTGATCGGAGGCATAGCTCTGGAACATTTTAGTGTATCTTTCAGTATATAACCTTTGTTTTCTGAGTTGGAATATGTTATTAGTACTTAGTTATAATTTACTGTTACTGTTACAGCCTTTTTATCGTCCCACTGCTGGGCACAGGCCTCCTCTCATATGGAGAAGGATTGAGCATTAATCACCACGCTTGCTCATTGCGGGTTGGCGATTTCAGACTTAATAGTCCAGGTTTCCTCAAGATGTTTTCCTTCACCTTTATATCAGCCATTGGTGTCTAAGATATACTTAGAAAGTACATACAAACTTAGAAAAGTTGCATTGGTACTTGCCTGACCTGGAATCGAACCCGCGCCCTCATACTCGAGAGGTTGGTTCTAATTTAAGTTTAATAATTTTATTAATGCTTATTCCGGAAAAATCCAGGATATCCGGTAATCTCTATCCACTTTCTTATAAAACGTGGTTCCAAAAAAAGTGTCAAACGAAGTTAATGCTCTAAAGCTACTACTAAGCTCGGAACTTTTTAAGACCACGTTTTACAGTAAAGCAAAGTTAAGGTTTAGATTTTTCTCAATTGTACCGCGAAGGTACCTATATTTTTTTATAAACATCTGAACCAATTGGGAAGAAATTCGGCATGAATATGGAGAGAGGCGAAACTAACTAATATATTGCAGGATTTATATTACTCTAGTTGGCTATTTTCAAATATATCATATAGAAACAAACAAACCTTGTAAACAAGTAGAGGTGTCAACGATGGCTCTTAGCACGGTGTTGTCAACGAATTTGCAGCAATTCATGCGCAAATGTGTTAATTCTGCGCCGCTGTCTTTCAGGAAACTGTAGGACAAAACCTTGAGGTTTAATATCAATATAAAAAAACGTTATTACATAGCTATAAACTATATCTTATAAAGTATGATTTTTATGCTTATAAAGTAGTGCTGATTGCAGGTTGTTTTAAATGCAGCGAAGGCAGTATGAATGACCATCATTCTCAATTGTAGTGGACTGCCGTTTCCAGAAAAAAGACAAGATATTTTACTTAACAAGTAGTATGGTACACCTAATTATGTTGACATTTGTTAGTACTTGTTTTCGTTTAGAATATCATATTCGAATAAGTTAAAGAGGCCACCGGGACTAGGTTCACTACTGAATGTCGAGTTCATCCAAATGGTTCTTTATAAAATTTTATACGTAGTACATAGAAGTTTTATTGGACACTTCTTCCTCACCTGTTATCACAAAAACAAGTACATTCAACGCAAAAGAAACCAAAAGAACTTAAAAGAAAAATACTACTACCACAACAATAAGGAAACATTAAAAACTCAAGGAAATTGCAACTTAGTAGCAACAAAATATAAACAAATAGCCAATAGCCTTAATCTTACAAAGTTGAGGCATTGCGTTGGCAATAGCAATTACAATAGCAATGGCAATGGACACTCACTTGACTACGTAATTAGGCTGGATCATGCGATGACTGCCGCACCAAGAAAGATCGAGTTTCTGAAGGAATTTGCAACGCATTGAGAGGGTTATCAGCACCTGGAATTTAGAATTTCGTTGGTTTAATTGCTAATGTATATAAGAAGTTTTTGGAATATTGCAGACATTAAAGGAAGAGGGGAGAGATTGGACTGAAATAGTGAATATCAATGTTACCAGTAACATGTTTTTCGGCTGAATTCTGTGCGCTTGTGACATCAAGGGATGAAAATATATTGGCGAAACAATTTTTAGTATATATCTAATAATTTTTAGTATATTTTTAGTATTGGCCTAATAATTATAAAGATAACTCTCCTTTTACCTTACTGATATTCAAAGTATCACTAACCACAAAATATTAAATCGTTTTCATTCGCAAACCATTGCCTGCTTTCATTTTTGTAAGAAACCCCACAAACAAATAAGATGACATTATTACGCACAAAAAAAAATATTATAAACATAATAATTATACAAATTAACAACAACATAATTTTACAAAAATTGTTATTATTATTTACTCTTAACTAGAATCCCTCAAGAAAATGAAAAAGTAATAAACCAGTTAAAGGAGATAAATAGACTCTTGAACTCGGCACGTGATCGCGACACGTGACTACAAACAATACGCGTCGGTTGTCGCATTGTAAGGGCCGGTCTACACTATAACAAGTTTAGTGAGAAAGGAAAACAATTGTACTAATAAACTTCTTGAGATGACAGTGGAAATTATTTGGGAAACTTGCTTTGTTTCATAAGATATAAGAAACCACCTCTTAACATTAATTTAATTTTGAAAAATAATTTTATTTTTTTCGACAGCAGTGTCACTTTAAACTTACATGACATTCAAATAATCTTATACTTTATATAACATTAGGTACCTAGTTTTTTCTGAGATGTATCTCATAAATCGTATGATATTGACAAAAAGCGAACAATAAACAAGGTAAAATAAACATCATCCACGATGGAAATCTTCAATAACACACCTTTTTAACGCAATCAACTGATTGTTAATTGGATTTTTCCATTAGGAAAATCTTAGAAGCAATCATGTTTTGTAGCGATCAATCAGAACTATTTTGATTTAACTCTGTTTATAATATTTTTACGCTATAACCAAACAACAGATTTCAAAGATATTTTAATATGGATATACCTTGCATCCTGACAAAGGCATACTTGTGAAGTGTGCTTGTAAAGTGAAGCTGCCAGTAACAACTAGTTAATCTATGCTTAATCTAATATTATAAAGAGGAAACATTTGTATTTCTGTTTGCTTGTTTGTAACGGATAAACTCAAACACCGATGGACTGATTTAAAAATTCTTTCACTTTCTGAAAGCTAGCTACTCTCCTCCCGAGTAAAATATACTACATTTATCCCGATACGGGCAGTAGATCCTGCTGGTCGAGGGTGAAACCGCGGGAAATCTGGTAGGATAATATGTGTATATTACCTGTGATTGCACACAATGCCAATAAGGCCTGAGGTCTATGCTTCTATACAGTATGGCGTCTGAAGCGAGTCGGTTGAAATGCCTGTTCACTTGAGCGCAACGGCATAAGGATTGGATGTCCAAGTACTTCATCACACAGAGTATAGTTTCATCCTGAAAAACAAATAAATCTTAGTTTTTATAAGATATGACAATGAACCAGAAATGGAGAAGCCTGTCTCAAATCCTGTTTGAAGCTAAAAAAAGTAATGGTTTTTTCGGCTGGGTTTTGAAACCGCGGTTAGCAATATTGTTGGTTTATCGAAAAGTAATTAAAATCAAAGAAGAGCTACCATATTTACTTTGCGGTATTTTGTTTTTATAAGGAAGTTTTTGAAGGTCGTAACGGAAGATGCCGTAAATCAGATCTATTCACGGCATATAGATGATATCAGACATTTTGGGACCTCGCTATAAAAGATTCGGGATGTATTAGACATTTGCCGTTACATAAATGCATAAACAATACTCCTACAAACACATGTCACAGCTACCAACTCAATTTGACACGAGCCACAAGGAACATCCACAATTTGATAACGTAACATAATGACGTCACAACATTTCCGTAGCTACAATGTTTACCCCTTTGCTTAGGAAATCGATAACGGAGCCGTATTGAGTTTATCGTCTTTCCGAAGTGTTGTAAAATTGATTTTATTTTTTTGTGTTATTAATTTATATAAGTAACTTTTTATGGGGTGTTGGGATTGATCTTACATAAGTAGATTGAGGTATTTTTTAACCCAGACTGACTCCTTCAACACAACGTTTCTAAGTTTGTATGTACTTTCTAAGTATATTTTGGACACCAATGGCTGATAAAAAGGTGAAGGAAAACATCTTGAGGAAACCCGGACTGTCAAGTCTGAAATCACCAACCCGCATTGAGCAAGCGTGGTGATTAATGCTCAATCCTTCTGCGTGTGAGAGGAGGCCTGTGCCTAGCAGTGGAACGATAAAAAGGCTGGCTTTTGATTGTTTGTTTGTAACTTTGTACAAAAATATTAACTGATTTGTAAATGTGAACACCATGTAGCATTTTAACCTTTTTTATTATTATTTATTCTCATGTTCTTTGTCTATTGTGATTCTACATGATCTTCGCATGTTATTGTAATATGTATCAATACATACAAACTGTAATACCTATTATTTTTAAAAAAGAGTAACCATGGAGTTTCTTGCCCGTTCTTCTCCATAGGAAGCTACTTTTGGAATGGGCAACTAGAATCAACTTTATTTATATTTTTTGACGTTCATAAGTGCTTGTGAAAGCCTAAGTGAAATAAATGATTTGACTTTGACTTTGACAGTAACAGACTCCTTCAATTTAAGAGAGAAAAGTGGCCAGCAGTAATTCCACCATTGAGTTTAGATGACTGAATTTCTCATACGAAATGAGCAAATAAATTAGCAATTGTCCTTAAATTCGCTAACTTGCTTTCTTCTTTAAATAAGTATTCCGTGGGAATTAAAGTCTATTATTATACCAAATAGAAACCGCCTTCCTAGACACGTTTTATTACATCACGATTTTAAAATAAGACAGTGCTTAAACCCAACAATATTTGCGCACTTTATTGTTTCCTAATACGTACTAATAGATATTTATAGTTCCTATTGTTTTTGATGACTCGTGCGCCTATGTCATTTTATTTATAAAGTAGCTAAACATCGCAGTTATCATTTCAATAGTTATTTAAAGAAAACTGTGGAGTATGCCAAATAATAATTAGACATATGTAAGTATAAGAATCAGACACATGCTCTTAAAACTCTCTTTTTCGGCGGTCGCGTAAGCTACATAATAGCGACCATTTTTCTTGTAGGTATCTCTGTCCTGAAACCAACCTACTATTGTCCTCTTGGAGTGAAACCACTTTTTATTGCGTTTCTAGGAAGATTATATCGCAAAGAACATCGTATATCTTCTTCCTATTTTTTTTGTTTTCTCTCTGTGGCATCGTTATGGAAAGTTCCCAATTACGAAAGCCGATTACAGGTGCGAAAATGCTAGACCAATTAAGTGTACTACAAGAAATCTATTACTATATTTAGGCGATCCTTAACCTTAATGCTTCACCTATCCGGCTTCATAGAATTAGTGATGTCGGCTGATGGAAAGTTTATTGTGACGGCACGTGCAACTAATAAATTAACTGTATATGATGTTGAGTCAAAGATATAATATTATGGATTCAAGTTTAATGTCAACAGTCCCTTTGAGAGGTTCTTTTTTGTGATTACCAAGACTTGTACAATATAGATGTGTTCTAAATAATATAAAAAGATAATTAAAGCTAAAAGGAATTTCGTCTTATTGATTTCCTCTATTTCAATACAGGAATTCTTATTCTGAATGTATGTTTCTCACGCTATTATAATTAGTACTGCTACATTTAAGTAAGTCAAACATTTACGATTTACATTGAGGCACATTACTTTTCATACCAATTGGGCTGAATAATTAATAATGGGTAACGAATTAAGCAACCTGAGCCTAACTCGTGCCTCCGTGTTTTGTTACAATTGTACCAACGTACAAAAAAGTGTGAAACAAAGCATGCATAGCTTCTAGCGAGCGGTTTTCCCAATGACTCATAAAGAAATTGCAAAATGTACAACAAGCATATACCATTCGCTCACAAAAGCAAGCGAGTAAAAGTTTTTATGTACTTTGAACGTTATGTGTATAATGTTATCTGATGGAAAATATTGACAGGTAAATTCTTCGAAGACCATTATAACTATCGAAAAAATCTTCACATTCACCTAAATAATTTCATTTTATATGGAACTTACCGGTAATCTCTGGAAGTCGCCAAGCGGTGGTCCAGTATCAATCTGCTTCAAATTTCGAGGCTCAACAATTTGAGGTACCAAAGTCTCATGAAGGTTTGACGCGATTATCCTGTTCAGCAGCTGACCTGAAAACCATTAATCCTTTAGTATATTGCTTCTTTTTGATTTGTGATTGTAGATCTGCGAGTCTTATTTTTCCTAGATAAAATAAAAAAGAACTTAGCAGGCCTTGGTGACCGCATTGAGCAAGCGTGGTGATTAATGCTTAATCCTTCTCCGTGTGAGAGGAGGCCTGTGCCCATCAGTGGGACGATAAAAAGACGGCAACAGTTACAACAACAACAGTCCCTGGTGATACCGAAAATATGTCTTTGAAATACCTGGGTCGGGTTAACAGAACTCTCCAAAAATACTAAAATGTATTATTTTAATGTAATCCTGACTGCAACATATATTTTATTAAAGTTCTAAAAATAAAAATGTTATAAAAGTGTAAAGACAGACGTGTTTACTTTATATTCGCCGCTAATTTGCATTTCGGCAGTAAAATGCAAAAATACAAGAACTACACCAGTTAAAGCGCATTAAAATTAATTTGAATTATCTTTTATAACAATCAAAAACGAGATAATTAAAACTACCCAAACCGGCTTGTGAAAAAATAAACTTGATTCCCTTTCAGTCAAGTATTTAAGTAACCATTTACTTTTATGAGCTTGAATCCGGCAGAAATAAAGGGCTATAAATCGTAAAAAAATGTTTGCTTATCAAAGTCTGTATGTACATTATGCTTTAATAGTAAAACTACTGAATCGTTTGTTTGAATTTTATTTTGCATACACTTTTATAAGTAATGGATATTTTTTATTTTTGGTTGTAAATTAACAACACATTTTTATGTTTTTTCAGGACCTTTTCACATCCATTTCAGTCAAAAAATCAGGATTTTAAAGCCACGAAAACAATTTCTATTCAGATATTACGTTCTAATCTAAAAAAGTGCGCTGATGCACCTACACAGATTCACAAGACGATAAAAAGTAGCAGCATTTGACGTCATCTGTCATGTAACGTGACTATAATAAATCCAATTAAAAACCGTAGGTACAACGCATTGAACACAATCTTACGTACTCACTGCAACCATTAAGTAACGAAGAAATATAATTTTGTATCCTACACACTTCGATATAAAGTTGAGAATCGATTGATAAACTTTTAGGGGACCGTTATCACCCATCAGGTTGAAGAGAAAAGTGCAATCTGACCTTTATGTCAGGTGCAGTAAGGTCCATAATAATCAGTGGTTGAATGGCTGTCCATGACCATGGACAAACGTTTCAGTATTGCGTCTGTGCAGTTCTCGAGAAATAGCTATTGTAATGCAAGTAGTGGATAAAATCGATACTAGTAGTAGGTTCTCTTATCGTGACTATTTTTAGATTAATGTGCACGATAATGCATTACCTATGGCAAGGGAATTCATTCATTGGTCGACATCATGGTTTTGAAAATACGTAGAAAAATCAACAATGTGAACCTAAAGTAGAAACGCCTGTTAGGAATGAAAATGTTTAAACGTTTCCATGAATTGCGAGAGTAATTTTCCTTAAGGAATGGGCCGTGTAAAATAATTGAAGGATTTTTTTACAGATATTCTTCAACATCTAGTTTACTAATTAATAGAAAAGTTAGTAATGATCTCACTCTATGACTCATAGAATATGGCAGTGTTTAACTTTCTTCATTTAGCTCATATCATATCTTCGGCACACGTGAGGCCTTCGGGGTTCCGTCTGATAGTCTATCTCATGAATAGTTACCTAAGATACACCCCAAGATATTATGTATATTTTTTCTTTGGGCCATTGGACTCTTGGATATTTATAATTTGTATTGAACGATAGGAAGTCAAACCTATTTTTCTTAATTAATTTTTGTAGAATGCGCAGCTTCGAATACGCGAATACGATTATTTCCTGGTCGTTTTTACTTACATCAATAGGACAGAGACTTTTGATACCTATCAGTAAATAATAGGCTCGCCTATTTACCCACCATCATCTTAAACTTGAAGATCAATCATCCACGGCCAAGGTAATTAGGTATCTAAAAGGAACCTTATCTACCTAAACCCTAGTACAAACCACACCTCATTAATCCGAGCTCAGCTACGTACTTGCAAATCATTTTTATTTTCATTCCGTCATGACATGACAGTAATGAATTACCTACTTGGAGAGTTCAGAGAATATTGCATAAGGTTTAGGAACCATAAATTATGCCTGATAGGCTGTTTACGCTTGGATTTGGCACGTCATTACGGAGAAGACAGTTAAGTAGGTAGGTATATAGACTCAGGGACTTATTTAGCATCAGAATATATTTTTAAGACCAAAGTGTTAGAGCCTCTAATCGATAAGACTGTAATTGTGGATTTTAATCATTGGTGTTTCCTGAAGTACTAACAATAGGGTGTCAATAATTGCTTTAAACTATTTCTGCTAATATCTGATCTAGATGATCAGGCACATTTACCAGATTATACGAATTTCGGATTTAGCATCCTTTTAGTATAAATTGTGTCAAAACAAAACAAGACTTACCCTTTTCAACAACAGGCTGTGTTTTCTTATAAAACAGCGATGAGTACGAGAAATTGTTCCTCATGTTCTTCACCAAGTTCGGGGGCTGTTTGCCTCTGAGCAATACTGCATCCAACTCCGTATAGTAGGGAAGAAGTTTGTGGTTGAACTCCAGCCTTAGAATTCTGAACAAAGATAGGTAATTTCTTTTAATTTAAGTTAGGAGTAAATAAGGAGCTAAAGTTTTGATAGACAACACTTCAAGATAGGACAGAGAAAAAAGAAATACAAAAAATATAAAAAATACTACAAAATTAAACCATTTATTACTCCTTAATTTCGAGGTCATAACTTACAAAAAGTTAATGAAACAACAACATAATCACCGTAATATTTATCTAACAACAAATTGGCACAAACACGTGACTTTATCACGGTTTCGGCGACCGGAAAGTCGTCGAGGAAAAGCAAAGTCTGCCAAACATATTCTCCTAGGCTTTCTCTTTCAAACTTCGTACTTTTGTCCGTAGCAGAATGGAATCACGTGCACGAAAATATAACTTTAAGCGACATACATTTTGTTTATATTGTGTAGGTTTCGGTCGTTGTATTTATTTAAATAAATAAATTGTGATTGACGACTGCTAACATGTGTTATGTGAAAATTTTCCATAGGTGTTTCTAGAATTTTCTGTAACTACCGTAACGCGGGTGGTTGACCCAATATTTCTAAGGTTGTCGATAGGATTAAGTAAAAATAAGCAGTAGCTCGCAAATTATTCTTATTTTAAGTGCAAGACCCTTGCCAGATTCAGATTCGTGCCTACGCTTTTCCTCTCACAATAGGTATGCTTTCATAAACAGTCTTCCGTCTTTCTTAAAATTACTCATTTTATATGTCACATACAAAGTAAATGACTCATTTACATCCTATCTATATAGACTTTTCATATAGCCCCCAAAAACACCCCTAAATTTAACGATGAATGTTACTGAAATCGACACAAGGACCGCGAACCGGACGACTTACTCATGCATGCGGAAATATTCACCAGCAATAAAAATGGTTGCCGTTTAAATGGATTTAGAACGAAAGAAAGAAAAATCAACTTACCGTGTCGGTACATTAAGCTGCCGTATCGGAGGGCTGAATATTCTCGGCGTGTCTCCAACATACTCCGGTTCACCTTCCCATAACAACATCCAGGCTGTTGGTCCTAACGCCCAAATGCGGACCAGAGCACCGGGGTTGTAGGTCTCGAAGATCGACACTTCAAGTGGGTAAACTGCCTTTTCGAAGGACACTTCTGCCGAAAGTTATATTGTTTGCAACGGGTTCTTGGATTGGATACCATGGTCATCATCATTATATCAGTCAATTGCCGACCATTGCTGAACCTAGGCCTCAGATGCCATAATACATGGTCAAAATGTTTGAACATAACTGCACATAACCAGACTTTTTTTTTAACATAACATTTGATTTTAAATCTCTGCATGTGAATGTGGTAAAATGATTTTAAATAAATCTGTATTTTGCACTCTTGGCGACAAAAGAGTAGGTAAAATAAAGTGTCTCTTGTATAAGAATGCTATATTTAAGTAGATAATAGTTACTATACATTTAATATGTATATGTTTTAATTGCAAATTGTTAGTATATTTTCAGAAAACAATGACAAAAATGCAGGTTGCATGTTGCTAACAATTTTAATAGATGCTGCCTTGTAGGTATATATCATTAAGATTGTCCTTTGAATGACAAATACATAGTTTTAATTAGCAGTAAATTGCATAAGTTGCCATTAATGTAATTGTATTTGCATATTTGAATAAAGTTATGGAGATCTGACCAGTACCTACCTTTTAAATTGACCTCTATTATTAAACTGTAATGACATCTTTACTATTATAAATATTACCTATCTAATAATTTTATAATCATGTAACTAACCCAGTAATTTATTTTATAATAATATTTTGATGCTGCTTTTATTTTATGTGCAATAAGAAAAAAGTGATTAAAATACACGCATGTAGTGTGTTGTTATTTAAAATACTTGAATATCTCAATTTATTACACTTACCTACAAAATCTTGACTGGTAATAGAACTTGCATTCTGTGGCATATAATCTTGTTGGGCCGATGGGGCCTCTTCCCACCAAGTGCCATAGGTTCTCTAAAAGGAAATGTGGATGTTAAAAAACTCATACACAATATGGTAATAAAAGTTAAAATAAAAGAAAAGGGCTTTACTCAGGTAACATTTATACTAGGAACAACTATAAATTAAAGAGTTGATATCTTTTTGATGTGTTGGTAATAAAAAATGAAAAACATAAATTCAAAAACAAATGGCGAGTGACATTTACAATTTCAAGGCTTCAAAAGTTATTTGTTTACTTTTGAAATGACACAAACTTGTCCTCCCTTCACATGTTAAGAAAATGGTTAGTTTCAAGTGGTTTATTAATAGGTTGCCCTTGATTTTTATTTGCACGAGGAAGTTTAAGGAGTCTTTGTCATATGAAGAAAAAAAATTATGAGTGCTTTCTAATTTTGAAATATGAAAAAACAATTACAAAAACTAATAGGTACATGCTGATGTTTTTATTAACCTACCTATATTTTATTTGTTATTATTTTTATCTGGATACTGAAATCACTGTTTGGGCAGTGTATAAAAAATTTGGTCAAAATAAAATACAAATGAAAAAATGCTTCTCAGTTTTATACATGGCAAAAATCTCAAAAATATATTAGGTGGAAGAACAATCACCAAAATTGCGCGGCAAAACAGCCATACTTACAAATAAAAATAAACTAAATCAGAACAATAACAACAAAAAATGTAGCTACTTTTACCATAACGAAGGCTTGTGGATAGTCGCCGTAGTCAGGAAAATTAGAAGGAGGCCCTCGTAGGTTAAAAGCAGTATAAGAAACACTGATTTCACTGCCATACTGCGAACTAAAATCTTCAACATTATGAACAAACTGTTCTAATATCTGCGGTTCTTGTTCGTCGTCCACATCACTGTCGTTTTTAAACCAAAACAAAGATGATATTACATCTGAAGTCTGCATTTTGAAAGTATTGAGAACCTCGCCCAAAACCTCTTATTTATGAAAATCTCGAGAACTTGACCAACGAAGACGCGCACTCCACGAATAAAACTAAATTATGGTAAGCAAAATCATAAAATGAAATGAATGTTTTTTTTTTATTGACAGCAGCTTCGCTCTGACAAACAACAACACTACACAAACATAATAAACCAATTCTGCAATTTTTGACACCAATCTATAAGGTGCTCCCTAGACGGTAAATAAAAGTAATGTTTGGTGAGATTACATAATGAGGCAAAAAATATTTTATATTGAAGATTATATATACCCAATAAAGTTGGAGGTTGCTATAATCATAACCATTATAATGTGCAAGCTACTTCTTTACTTGTTTTTCAACTTGAATGAAAATGAAAAATCCCACAGATACAAAAGTAGTCATTGAGGTAGTCGAGAATATCATGGCTTATTTTATTGTTATCTGTTTCAGTTCAGTCCTTAATTCATTAACTCATTCAAAATGCTGTCATTCTGCTGCCTGTCATTGACCGATGCTTGTCAATAAAAATGGCAGCGGGACCAATTGCCGAAAGGAATCAAGGTATTTAACGATTAGTTTGCCTCCTATCCTTAAATAACTATCGCATAAAGCTTAATATATCGATAATTTAGTATCATATAGTTTAAGCTACTTTCACTTTCTTTCAAATAGATAGTCAAACATTTTGAGGTTATGCTTCGCATCTTTGGAGTTCGTTTATTATTTACTATCGTTTCTATGTGGCATTAATTTCCAGAAGCCAACAAATGATTTGTTTTTCATTAATACACGACTTTATAGTGGTTATTGTCAGATTAAACCTGTTTTATTGTGTTTTGCAGATGCCACAATATACGTTGGCGGTCTTGACGATAGAGTTACGGAGAGCTTGCTATGGGAGTTGTTCGTTCAAGCTGGACCCGTCGGTACGTTTATAAACACTTCCTATTAAATAAACAAAGAAGGTTTTGAGCAAAAATCAACTTTATACTTATTTTTTGTTTCAATGTTTATTTATGACCAAAATGTATGCAATCACATATTAACTAGGTCACTCAATAGTGATAAAATTTATACCTGCTTTCATTTTATGCACTTATTACTAAATTTACAAATATTCACCTTTTAAAATCTTAAGATTACATGTTGTATTAGAATAGTTTTATAGTAAACAAGATTGATAATAGCTATTATTTCATCTCATTACAGTGAATGTCCACATGCCAAAGGACAGAGTGACTCAAACTCATCAAGGATATGGATTTGTTGAGTTCATGGGCGAGGAGGATGCTGATTATGCTATAAAGGTATACCATACTTACATAACTACTCCATAGTAACCGTAATAAGAAAATAATCAACATAGAATCAATTTGTCTAAGCATAGCAGACATCATGATGCAGCTGAGTACCAATGTTTAACATGTGAACTCGTATCTAGTTGCCCGGGCAACCTGATACTCTTTGATTGTTACAGTTTTTGGCCTGCAACAACTACCAAAGATTATAATGACAGCCGGGACAAACAGTGAACATATTAGCATAGCAGACACTATTTACTTTAATTTTGATAGTAGTAGTTATATGACAAATAAGAATTATCAATTCCATTTTCTTCAGTAAGTTGTAAATCATTTTCTCTGCTTCATGACCATGGTTACAATCTTTATTTTCAGGTAATGAATATGATAAAACTATATGGTAAACCGGTAAGAGTGAATAAAGCTTCTGCTCACCAAAAGAACTTGGATGTGGGAGCCAATGTGTTCATCGGTAATCTGGACCCAGAAGTGGATGAAAAGCTTCTGTATGACACATTCTCTGCTTTTGGTGTTATATTACAGACACCTAAGGTAAGTTGTTTATAATTTTTTATTTAAATTAACTAATGGGATAAACATGTAAATGCAATCTATATAAACTGAAAAAAAAAACATTAAAATTTACCATTGTTGTTTTAAAGATGCTATCATAATTTTACATTTATTTATTTATTTAGGCACACCAACAACCTATTTACAAATACCCTCACATATACACGTTTACAACTGCAATAAGTCCTGCGTAAATATGTCAATTATAGGTGCGCACAACGTTCAAATTAAAAAATAATTTCAATTAATAATAATTTACATTCAATAATTTCAAAGGAAATTCAACTCAGGCCTCAAATGCCATTTAGTTGCCACAGGGTCCTGTAAATGAAGTGCACATATAACATACATTCACTGTCTCCACAAACATAATATATGTATGTCACCAGAAAATAACAAGTCTCGTAAGTTGATTAATATTATAGGTAGTTGATCAACTCTCTGGCAGTTGAAATGTACTATTTAACATATGTAATTTAGTAAGTTGATTAATTTACGTCGTCTTGCCGTTAAATCATCCGACATAGGCGAGGTGTAGGTACGTTGATTGATTAAAGCTCTATGAATAAACACTTGGTAAATGTTTATACCTTACCAACTAGCTAAAATTCAATGCGTTAAATAGTACATTCCAACTGCATTTTCTGAGAGTTGATCAACTACCTAGAAAATTGATCAACTTACGAGTCTTGTTATTTTCCGGTGACATATACATATTAAAAACGATCATGTAGATACGGATTTTCTCCGAAAATCCAATGTTTCCAGTTTTCAAATTCTCCTTAGGCACATGTAGACGTAACACATTATTTAATTAAGTACAAAAAAATAATATTAATTTCTGCTTCCAGGTGATGAGAGACCCCGAGACAGGCAACTCAAAGGCGTTTGCATTTATAAACTTCGCGTCATTCGAGGCATCCGACGCGGCGATAGAAGCTATGAACAACCAGTACCTCTGTAATAGACCGATATCTGTGTCTTATGCATTCAAGAAGGATGTTAAAGGAGAGAGGCACGGATCTGCTGCTGAGAGGTATGTTACTATTGTTTCCTGTGGTAATTAAGTACTTCAGAATCAAGAATAATGAACTTTATTCTAAAGTCAATAAGGCCCATTATCATGTACAACTTAAAAATCGTGTTTCGTAAAAGAACTGATCATAAAACTTATAGGAAACAGTTATTGTAAGAACACTGATGACACCTACTATCAGTGAACTTAGGATTAAATTGATTAAGATGAGTGACATGAATCAAAGCAAAAACCATGTTATGCCAAATTATTCTTATTTTTATATCCAACTTGTGTGTGGCATGCTGTACAGCTTTATATGAATAACTATGACTTCCATCTGAAGAAAATATCCTCACAGTATTTAAAACATACATATTCACAGGTTATTGGCCGCCCAAAACCCACTATCCCACGCGGACCGGCCACATCAACTGTTCGCGGACGCTCCACCAACTATGATGGGCCCTGTACTGATGGCGCCGCCGCCACCTCCCGCACCGTCCCCAATGCCTCCACAAGGACCTCCAATGAACGCTCGACCACCACCCCCACTGCCGATGTCTGCGCCACCACCACCACCGTCATCCATGCCGCCCCCAGGCCCACCGCCCCCGCCAGGCCCTCCTCCCCCTCCGCCACCATTCCACCACTTCCCACCACCCCCATTCGGACCCCCAGGCTTCGGACCACCACCACCACCAGGAGCAAGACCCCCGCCACCATGGAGACCACCACCCCCGTCCTTCAGACCCCAGTTCCCGCCAAGAGGTCCACCCCCGTTTGGACATCCGCCGTTCCCGCCACACCCGCCTGAACCAAATTATAATTATTAAGTGTAATTAAATAGATTAATTTTCAATGACTGTTTTGTATTTTCTTCCTTTTTGGAATGACAAATATAAAGAAAATAAATATATTTTCAAATAATGCAACAACTACATTTGAATTTTTATCCTATTAAGTAGTGTAGGTATACCTTAAGGAAGTAATTACGGTCGACAGACTTGACTGGAGGCGTGTCTGATATTCAGATAGCCATCTGAGCCAACCCAAACTATTATAATCTAAATGATCTACTAGCTAGCCATTGGCTGATATAGTTCGGAAGGAATCGTGGATTCTGAGTATCAAACTCGTGTCCTATCGAGGTCGATGTAATGTATTCACTACCTGACATTTCCATGCATCTAAAAGTCTAGTCTGCGACTAATGCGGTAGATAGCCATACAAGGGCTTGCGCGACAGACGCTTGTGTCGCGAAAGAGAGTTAATTGAAAATTTTTGAGAAAACCCAAAAAAATATAGGAACACCATGTATGAACATAAAAAAGTGACATATGGAGAAGCTACTTTACCCAATAGCTAGTTACATAAATACATGAATTCATATTCCTAAATCAAGCTACAAAATAAGCATCCAAACACCAAACAAAACAGCTCCCATTAAAAATATTGTATTTCTAAATTCAAATTCAACATCACTTGAACAGACAAAAGCGGACTGCGAAATCGAATGCACTCACTGCAATAGCTCGAAATAATTGCTTCAGTGCCGGACCCTCAGACAATACAAAATGCTTTGCGAATACAATTTTTAAATCCGACAAGTTTCTGCAAACGTCCAGTTGTTGCTAGCGTCCAATAAGAATGTCATATCCATATGACTACCTATGTACCTACCTGGGGGCCGATTCTCCTAATTTTACTTAAGCGACATACGATTCACATACCTACGACTGAGATCCAATCACGACTCAATTACGATTAAAGCGTGGCATTTCGCAATTTTTCCTTTGAAATAAACGTTTTTATCCTTTTCTGTCATTCAATACTGAATCATTTTGTCTGCAAATGATTTACGATTGCAAAATGGCAGACCAACCTCAAACCAATCGAATGTCGTTGGAATACGATTGGTCTTTTATTAGTAGCAGAATGCCCGATATGGTTAAAACTGCTATTGCGATTCAATTTCTATTCAATTTTGACATTATTAACTTAGGAGAATCGCGCTCCTGTATGCATGGCTCCCATATGCAATGCCTCGATATTTCTGCTATTACCGGACCTATCGTGCCGTCTCCTCGATATTTCCGACGACAAATGAAGTTTTCAGCAGAATAAATAATGTAGGTATCCTTTTACGGTCCGTTGGGTTTTCAATTAGTGTGTTTTATTAGTAGTTGAGGCAAAATAGAATATAAATAGTGACTTTGCCTGCATATGTGCATGTTACGTAAGAGTGTGAATTTTCTTTGCATAGGGTAAAGGCGGGATAGATGCCGCAGTGGGATAGATGCCCCATTTTTAAAAAACCTAACTTCCCATGCTCGCGATTAAGAAACAACCGTTTAACTAGAAGCCACAAGCACCCCGCACCTAAATTAGCCACGCGCCATCGAGGGGTGAGGTCGCGTTTCGCTCGTGTGTGCATTCATCTCCACGGCGAACTTACAGCGAGCGTAAAATTTTTAAAGGTGAGTATTTGCTGTTGTATAACTTTATAAGTAGATATTAATTCCATCAAATTTTTTATTACGTATGTATATTGTTTCATGAAGTATACATTTTGATGTAAATAGTTGCTCTATTGTATCTATTTATTTTAAAAAATATTAGGGCATCTAACCCTGTCAAAAAGGATAGTTGCTCTGATTTTTTAGGGTATAGGTGCCCCTAGGGGCATCTATCCCTCCATATACCACGTGTACCCTGAATGTATCATAAGTTAGTTACAGCCTATTTATCGTCCCACTGCTGGGCACAGGCCTCCTCTCACACGGAGAAGGATTGAGCATTAATCACCACGCTTGCTCACTGCGGGTTGGTGATTTCAGACTATATAAGTCCAGGTTTCCTCAAGATGTTTTCCTTCACCTTTTTATCAGCCATTGGTGTCTAAGATATACTTAGAAAGTACATACAAGCTTAGAAAAGTTGCATTGGTACTTGCCTGACCTGGATTCGAACCCGCGCCCTCATACTCGAGAGGTTGGTTCTTTGCCCACTAGGCCACCACGACTTTTTTCCACCACGACTTTTTTATATATATCATAAGTGCTTTGAATATATTTTTTTATATATTTTTCATGTGTTTATGTATAGGTATTTACACTTTTTATTGATTACGAATGATTTACAGTTCAAACAGTGAAGATGAAGACAATTCACTTAAGAACAAAGTTAAGGAATAGAAAACTAAAGGTTTGCCGGTGAAGAAGACTAAAAGAGATGGACAGGATGAGCCTAAAGATACAAATAAAAATAACTGCATATAATGCTTTGAAAACTATGAACAAACAAATTCCAAATCCGACTGGATTCAATGTGTAATGTGTCAGTGTTGGTTACATGAAACCTGTACACTTTTCAGAAATTTTTGCTCGAGATGTAGAAAACTTAAAGCACTGTCCGGTTAAATATTGTGATGCTAAGTCTTCTTCTTCTTCTTCTTCTTAGCGTTTTCTTTTCTTGTGATGCTAAGTATATTGTGTTATTTTAGTTTTTAAGAAAGAATGATTTTTATGATTTTGCATGTTGAAACTAAATAATTAATATTTTATAATAAGGGTTTAAAATATAAAATACATTATTTTTGTTGAACAAATACTTTTAGAATTTTATTGTGTGAATTTTAATTAATCTGATAATGAATACCTATAAAAATATTTAAAAAACTGCAAAATACTTTTCATTTCAAATAAATTAAAGTAAAATGCCCTTCATACTTAAACAGTATGAAGGGCATCTATCCCGCACCGTAGGCACCTATCCTCGCTAGTATTTTCAAGGTGGGGCAACTATCCATAGGGGTAGGCATCTATCCCCAAAAATCGAGGTCGACAAAAAGCTAAAATCTGCAAAACGTGTAGTATATAGGTCCAAAAAGACAAATCACAAATAAACATAAAGGATTAAACTAGTTACATTCATAGGTGTTATTAATGTAGAACCAATATTTATTAAATTATAAGCATATTTCAAAAAGTGGGGCATCTATCCCGCCTTTACCCTACTCGAAAATCTCTAGTCACAATAATTTGAAGTAGGTAAGTAACGGAAAATATTTATGGATATCCGTCTGGAGGGGGCAAACTACTTACTCTTTCTTCATTTACCTACTCTGCTGCTGAAGCAATATAAGTGAGTCACCACCAAGAAATGCACGTATCTACTTACTCAGGTACCTACCCAAGTAAGAAATTAGGTAGATAGGCACCTACCTATCCTGCAAAATCTGTTCCATTAAAAATATCGAATTTATTTTTACTTTCTCATCAAAACAACCAATCCACAACCTATATAGGTTGGTACATGTTTGTTATTATATGAACTGCGTAGGATGTCGTTTCATCAACAAAAATGACCTATGCCGTCAAATTGCGAGTTAAATCTGACGTTGTGCAGTGTTCCGCGCATGGCGATAATGGTTGTCCAGAGTTGACACGGAGAAGATAAATAATGGAGTACCTATTTAAAACAGGACAATATAATAAATTATTGGGAAGCCTGCAGGTGAAAATAAACTTTTCCAGAAGAATTATGGACACACTTTTCTAATATCACACCTAAATATACCTACGGGTAGATTAGGTACCTATAACACAGCCAGCCCTTCAAACCATACCTACAAATCATCCTCATATTATAAAAAATAGGTACCTATAGGTAATGAGACTAATACGTAGGTAGGACTATCAAGATTTTTTTTGCCGTCGAATATTTTTCTTTCATCTTCATATCGAGTGGGCTGCAGGTTTATCACCTAGCGAGCCCTGGTGTCAGTTTTCTCAAATCCGCCTTTCTCTTTCATAATGTAGCTTGAACTTCAACAAGTATCTCCATTTATTCATACCTACTCCTTGAACGGTAAGGATTAAAAACATCGTTAAGTCCGAAAATGAAACACAAATATTTGCATCATTCGTTACGCGTGTGTTTCAGAAGGATTATAGTTGGAAATAATAAGCTTTGCTGTGTTGTTTTAGGTTGGTACACGTGTACCTGTGAAGCTTCATACCTACCTAGGAAGGACATGTATCTATCGGCATAGTTACCTGTAGGTAGGTACTCTATTTACATTATAAGTTTATGTCTTAGTAGGTACCTATACCGCACAGTAACGTTGGTTGTCAGACTTTCTGGTTTCTGACTACCGGTACCGACTGGCAAAGATGCTCAAATGACAGCCGGGACCCAATAGTTTATCTTCCTTCTGAAACAGGGAAGAACTCGTAACACGATGGTCACCCATCCACGGACCAACCGCGCCGAGCGCTGCTTGACCTTCCTATTATAATCCGTGCGGCTTTGACTTAGCCACGAGCTCTTCCATCTAAAGCATATCTTAACGTATCTAGTGTCATAAATCCAAACTTGTCCCATATTCTAACCATCTGACTCCTAAAATCTGCATACCAGCTCGTTTTTCCTTGTTAGCCTGACGATTCCATAAGCCAGTTGTGCCACTTATCATCTTTAGCAACAGTATTGGTTTTGCGGTATTTCACAATATTCCTGTGTGAGTAGTTAGAATATCTTCACCTATATTCTGTGTGTAGGTACCTACTCTGATATGTTTTTCTTTTGTTTGTTACTTAAAGGCTCCTAAAATACTGATCCGATTTGAACAATTCTTTTAATGTTGGGAAGCTACACTATCCCGGGAGTCATACGCTATATTATTTCGAGTTCGCAGTTTCCACGGGCTGAGGGCGAGACCGCGAAGAGCAGCTTTCACTCAGGCTCTTCCCCGCGTAGGCTTCTAAGAATATATAATTTCAGTTTCACCTACTTATAAATAAAACTCTTGACAGAAGCCAAAGTTAACATGTTCTCTAAAATGAAACATGATTTGAAGATCAACACTACAATCTTCAGTCAAGCAATATTTGCTATATTTAAATTCAAATTAAAATACTTATTCGTCGCTCTTGAGTTGGCTTTGATCACACTCGAGTTTGGCAAAATAATTCACGCTTCAATAAAATTATATTTTAAGAAAATGTAGAGCACCTTTAGTGTTTTCTCAAAAATAATCCAATATCTATGTTGTAACCATTTTGGCGAAGGACCTTCTACTTCTTTTACCTGTAGGTACCTATATTTTTGATTTAAATGTAGTAAAAAAAACAGTACCTATAGGTTTAATAAGTATATGTGAATCACTAAAATTGATTCTCCAAAATCCGCTTTTAAAGTCCGGAACCCACTACTACTATAAAACCTAGTTCACATAAGCTGAAAGCTATCGCATCGTATGAAGACAGAAAATGAGTGTCATAACTCTATCGTAGAAAACTTTACGATCGTTGCAATGCAACTGATAGCAAAATATCGGGAGTTCAGTACATACAACCACGGAGTAAGGAAAGATAGCGGAGATTCCATAATGCAGGTAGGTCACGCGCCTTGTAGGTCAAACACGGTGCGGTAGGCATGACCAAAACGATCAGCTACGAGTGAACTAACGAATGGTTCGGCTTTTTCTTTTGATGGGATATCATCAAAATAAACCCCTTATTTTTAACGACGTCAAAAATCATCAAATGACCCCTCCCGCTGTGGGTAAGCAGTGTGAGGGAGTGTCAGACTTATTGACTAAAACCCTTCATGTTCTTGTCCCTTTACGTACCACTGCCGCGGCAACTCTTTCGAACAATCTCGCAACCCCGGTCGGCTCCTTGAGACGTCTGTCAATGATTTTGGCAACTAATAGAAAAAATGCGCGGGTTCAAAGAAGGCGTATAAGGGCGGGGACAGTAACGTTCCTAGTCCCCCGATGCGGGTGTTCGGGGGCCCCGAACACCCGCATTTTGGAGCGCTACTTTCTTAGGAGATTTTGCGTTATGACATCTCCGGTAGTCATTTTGTTCTCCATGAGTAAGAGTATACCTATATCATACTGGACATTAAAAACTTTTTCATTGGCCTCGAACATGAAGTATGGTTTCGCCAGTATTAGTTTAGCGATATATTTGAGAAAATGTCATAGAGGTAATAATGTTTTGAATTTTTATTGATTTTCATATTGAATTGCTAGCCAGTTTTTTGTTATTTATTTTTTTAAACCTTGGCTTCCTCTTGTGCTAAAATCAATTGATTACTTTAAAATTGTCTGTATTATAAAATTGCTAAATTAAAAAGCTATTCCAATTTCATTTATTTCGAATATATAGCCCTTTTCCTTTCTCAGGCTCTAATAATTTTGTCGTGAAAACGCGACAGACAGAACTACTTTCGCATTTATAACATTAGTAAATATTAATTACAAAGGTGTACAAAATATGTGTTTTTGAGAAAAAAAAAGTTGCCATATCTTGAAATGTTTCCATCTGACTTATCCAGATCTGCTATAACCCATCACTATATTTTTTATTTTATTCTCAAATATAAACATGTTTTCGTAAATTTTATTTATTTATTTAGTAAAGATAACATTAGTAAGGACTCGTACAATAAGATCCTAATTTTCCGGAATATTCCTTGTATGTTCTTGTGGGGAGAGTGAGACAATATGGATGAAGTAATTAGCACGTCGCTAGTCCTCAGGCTATGTTGTGGCATTTAATTAAAGGAATTTACTAGAGGAACAAGTTAGAAATTTCTTACTTACACTTGTTGTGGAAATAACTAAGGGCAGGGAACAAAACAGATAACTACTGATTCTATGCTCATTATGTCTTTACTTTTATGGAATACTTTTGATTTTATAAGTTATTCTAACGAAATACGCGATATTAGAAACAAACTTCAACTAGGTTTCACCCACGTCACAAAATAACTGCTTCCCGTGACTGGATGGTGACAAAAATATTGTATGTCCTTCTCCCGGTAAGTTAAGCTACCTCCCCTATAATTTTCAGCTTAATCGGTCGAGCAGTTCTCACATGATGACGTGACGTGATTTTAAACATAAAGGATAAATATCCATTTGCTGTCTCAAGCACCTACACAGAGTAACACTCAAAATAATTAACACGCAATAATTAAAAACCTTAAAATAGACACGAAACTTTGCACAGATTAACACTGTTATTAATATAACCCACGCATTTAAACAGTTACCGAATTCCGTAGGTATTACGCCTACGCGGCTACGAAATAGCTACGCCTCTGCTACGGCGTAGGCTACTTCATCAATTAGGAGTTAGGTGCAATTTTCTCGCTCTAGTAGTTAGAGGTGCTAAATAAGGTTTAATATTATATGAGACAACTGACCATGTGGTCTCAGTCTTATAATGGATCGCTGAGGAATTGGGAGTACAAGAAAAATGATAGTACAGGTAACATTAATATGACTTACAATATATTTCTTGTTATTTTCTTGGTAGTCCAAGAGGTACAATATGACTCACGAGTGGTATATAAGTTTACAATTGAACGCCTCCTAAAAATACCATTTCTGTTCTTGAGCGTGGGCACCTAGTCTCACATATATCTATGTATCTCTAAAGCGAAACTTTTTGAAGCCTCCGCTAAGCAGTAATTTTTTGCGCTAATATAATTTTGAAACCGAAACCATTTGAGATAAAATGAGGTATACAGGCAGCCAGAAACCTAGAGAACGTTCAAACACATTTTCGATTTTTGTGTTCAACAATTTCTACATCATCCTATGTTACAACCATTAGAAACAGTCCAAATCAAAAAAAGTTATTGAATCCTGAACACAAAACCTCAACCCACACATAAAACTCAACATCCTACACGTAACTATACAATACAACATTATGTATCCTCATCTCAGTTACAAGAAATCATTACCTGTAGAGAGTACACATACACAACGGATTAAACAGTCGCCCAAGAGTTGACCCAATGGTAAGCAATTTTTTTGACAAGAAAATCTTTATCTCTTTCAAAGTTTTCAGTCGTTCTGATACCGACTAAATACCTGAGTGCTTAGTGCGAGTTTTCGTGAATTTTTTTACGGACTCACATGAGAGCGCGTATACTAAGATTTGTATGCAGTGTTGCCAACTTAGTGGATTTTCCACTAATACTGGTGGTTTAAGTCCCCTATTTAGTGGCGAAATGTTGAAAGTACTGCGGGTCAAGTAGCGAAATGTAAGTTTTGTGGTACAACTTTAAGGAGTTACTATGGAGATTTGAAGTCTCACGGAATGTCAAAAAAGCATCTACAAAACAAAAAGGTGAACGACTACTATATAATTATATTAAGTACTCATTCATTGGTCAAATGCGTAACTAAACAATTTGTGAAACTACTACGCCGATTATAATTTGTGAAGGATTCGGATCGGGTCGGATGAATTGCTAAACAGATGTAATGCTTTGTCTGTTTTAATTTTCTATCGTTGCCGAGTTACATCTTTGGATGATTAAATTGTTTTAGGTTACAATAAAATATAAACAATATTTTTTTAGTGGTGAATTTGGTGATTTTAAGTGTGGGATAAATTTTTGTTAGTGGTTTTCTGGTGGTTTTAAAAGTTGACTCTGGTGGTAAGCTTCTACAACTGTTGGCAACACTGTTTGTATGGAACAAAAACAGGTTCCAATTTTTGACACTAGGTGGAGCTGTTTTTGTTCCATACAAATCTTAGTATACGCGCTCTCATGTGAGTCCGTAAAAAAATTCACGAAAACTCGCACTAAGCACTCTGATCTTTGTAATGTCGTACTACCATTCCTGATGTATGAGCCCAAACAAAACTATCGGCCGACTAAAAGTTTCAAGAGTACGAGTACTCGTATTGTTACAAGCCAATCTTGAATCACTAGTGAACTAATACAAGACGTTAGGGGTCTTATTACGATCATTATTATTTGATGACAACAATAGGGACCTTCGATTATTAGGCCTCTCTGATTCGTGATTGGAAACCTTAGGTATTGTGTGTTTGGAGTAATTAGGGTCTTTGTCCGATCATTCAATTATAGGTTCACTTTTTTTGTTAGATACTTTCTCACAATACATAGCTTATAATATTTTAAAATAAATAACTATCATTTACGTTTCAATAAAATCTCTCCACGTGAACTTAAACAACAGTCTTAATAGTGTTAATTTTCGAATAAAAAATCTTTCCTTTAAATAGATTATCTTTAAGATCAATGTAATATTTTTTCTCCATAATTAGGCAGCTCTTATCTACTATCGAAAAGTTACCTACAAGACATAATAAACAATAGTAGAGGTAACAAGAAAGAAGGAAAAACCTCGTATATTACCAGCAAAATACGGTGTAGATTACCCCATCGTTTAACCTTAGCTTTCTGCTTGCAAACTGTTCAAAATAATTGTTAAGTAAGTACCTACATAGATTTAAAGTCTCCCGATGTAGGTAAACTCAAGCAGCAATCTTAAAATTGACCGTTTTCGAAAAAAAACATACTTTCTTTCCTTTAGTTATTTTTAATATTAATTCAATAGTGTATCGCTTGAATAAACTGTTAACGAAAGTTACCTACCAGACATGCTAACATAACAAAGGAAGAAATAACACAAAAACCTCGTATATTAACAGCAAAATACGGTGTAGATTACCCATCGTTTTACCTTAGCTTTCTGCTTGCAAACTATTACGCCATCGCTCCATTAGCTCGTGTTAATTGCTACATTTTTCCTACAAACGCGTGGATACTTTCCGTTTAGATATTATATGGTAAAGAGGGAACGACTAATGTACTGCTGGGATTTTGTTTACAGAATTTTGTTGTAGGTACCTACTAGAAAATGGTAGGATTGTTTGCATTATTGAACCCAAAACTGCATTTCGAAAGAAATAAAAAGACAAAAAATAGAATTATAGTTAGGATAATGCATGTCCAAATACTTTGGCTACATTTAAACTCTAAAAGCACATAGACCCGTAACTTTCTTGACATTACACGTGACTATTTCCGTATCGTGAGCACCGGTACTGAAAAAGTTTGAAACCACTCAACATCCACGCTTAGGCATCTTCTCTGCATAAGAACTGTGTTCTGTGACCACCCTGGTACAATTGAAAGACAAATTTACTTCTACAGTTATTTATGTATACCAATAGTTTTACGACACGACCATTTCATGGACACAACTCATTTTGTCAGCATCTGTATCTCTTCAAAGCACTGCAGAATATCAAAGTCACTGCTTATAGTGTTATAATTGGGTTAGAAATAATAAAACTGCGAAGTAAATACGAATTATATTTATTTTACTGTGGGAGTCATAAACATTTAGGGAAGGGGCTGCTTTTCCGTGGTAATGGAAAACAGACGGAAAACGGCTGGCCAAAATAACACAATATTGATCACCAAAACGGCGATTCTCCATAAAAATAAATGGGGAGGCCAATGTGGAATATGAGTGAGAGAAAAACGTTTGTGATTAAGTTCTACTACAGATTACTATAATAGTTATTGGTTCTACATTTATAATTTCACTTCAATTGATGCTGAATAACTGTGAGAAAAAATACGTGTAGACCACACACGTCTTAAAGCTTTTCAGTAACTATTCAGCAACTGCCACTAAATTCACGAACAAAAACCGAAAGCGCTTCAATTTAATATCAGCATAAACTCTCGAACTTACGTGTTCCTGTCAAATATTTTATATGTTAGAAGTACCACTTACGTTTCATTTCGTCTTCATGCCACCATAGAAGGTGCATATATCTAAGTAAATGTTCGGTCATTCACGGGTCAATCTCCCTTAGGGCATCGTACTGAAAATAACAGTCTTGTTCTCTTGTAAAGATTGGGGCGCACTGGGTTTGTTTTGATTTGAATTTTGGCAAGTCATTTGGGGGTTT
The DNA here is from genome assembly GCF_030705265.1 of Helicoverpa armigera. Taxonomy (NCBI): domain Eukaryota; kingdom Metazoa; phylum Arthropoda; class Insecta; order Lepidoptera; family Noctuidae; genus Helicoverpa; species Helicoverpa armigera. The sequence continues at coordinate 9,034,634 of NC_087127.1, read as the reverse complement.
CTGAAGTCGGAAATACAGTTTCTGTTAAGTGTAACTTGACGATACAATCCAATACTATGTTAAAGAATAATAAACGTAACTTAATATTTATAGGATTGCACAGTGTATCTATTTCTGCCTGACATTCCTATTGTAGTAAAATTTTATGTCAAAATCAAAAAAGAAATAATTAAGGTTGGACAGCTTAGCTATTTAGGTCGGACATTTCTCTTGTAGTTAAATTAAAACTAAATAAAAAACACAAACTACGAACACAAACTCAAAAATAGATAGCACCAAGTGTACCCAAACCTTTTGCATAACAATACATATTTTCGGTAATATAATTAGCTAGCTTGACAATGGAAAATGCAATGAATGCTTGTCTCAGGACAAGTCGTTGTCCGTTGTCGTAAACAAGAGTGCCTTAAAACGCAACACCACAGTAATACACCATATTCTGTACCTACTTCTTTACACAAAAGGCACATCAAAAAATTCAAAATTAGAATCTCATTGTACCCCCAGCTCACCTATCTTCCATCGGATAGCATCACGTCTACATAGCCTTCGTCGCGTGATATTGGGCGAGGCGGAATTATGTGCATTCCATAGCGAAGGGCGACTGCAATAGAACCTCTTTTTCGGATTTTCGCGCTCAAATCCCATTGTGAGGGAGGTGTGTTTTGGACGTTATCAAAGGGATTGGTCTTTTAATTTAGGGTGATAGGAACCGGTATAGACGCGTGGGAACTTGTTTGTATGGAGTAAACTTTGCTGGTTTGAAAGCCTTCTTGATTTACTGGTTTGAGTAAAATGATAAACATTCAATCACAAAATAACACTTTTATTTTGAGATAGTGATAATCAGATGATCCCTTTGGAGTCAGACTTTTGTTGATTTAAATCCATCCCATTCCTTCTGCATTTTGTGATCCAAGACTGAAAGACTGAGATAATACTGTTAAACAATCTTGCAGCAACAAAATAACAATGTCTTATAAAAGATCGGTAGACAGCCAAGGCATTCAAAAGTCCCGAACAAACCCAATTTTCCGAGCTCCTAAAAACAATACAAAACCTTCAACCCATTTTAACATTTCAACTCACAAACAAATAATTCGCAATGCAATAAGATATACACAGGGAATCCATTCCGACTGTCTAGCGCAACAAAGCAAACCAACTATTGTTCCCTGAGGCGCTTTTACTATTATTCAATTTAGTATAAACTCGAAAGCAAGAAACGTAATACGGAACTACTCATAACGGTCCGAAAGTATTCTTGTAGCACTTGATTATACGATTAAGCGCCGTCTGATGTTATTGGCTGGAGAGAGTACGCTAGACTCGTTCTGACCAATGGGTGTTCCGTATTTGTGCTGTATGGTATGGCGTTATAAATTAGTGTTTAGCTTTGGGTACCTATGTATTTCTGGCAGGGACGATGGTTTAGGTATGAAATATTATGATTTATATCTGTTTGACACTTTAACAACTAGAGCAAGATAACTACAGATAACTTTTTAACACAATTTGGCTATAAACTATTGACTCAACTTGAAATCACTATAACTCTGGAAGCTCATCCGTAACATTATTTACCACCGCTTTCTAACTAGAGCAACGAACGGAACCTCGAAAAAACATTTCTACCCTTTCAGCATCAATCTTGCACCATCAAACGTCAAAATACTCCCCATACATCATTCCTTACACGGACTAACACGGTCAACGCACCCGTTTGGAAAACATTCATACACTCTCGAACATTTTCCTTGATAACGCCGGACAAATCGGTTTACCTCTACAACTTCGACAACTGATTTTTATTGAATCGTTCCAAGATAAGAATGGGTGTTCGGAGTTTCTCGCGGCGCCAGAAACATCGTCTACAAAACTTTGCTCGTCAACATTTTTCAAAAGGAACGCGAATCTTTATAAAGTACCTTCTTAGTGTATTGCTACATCCTAGTTCTCATTTAAGTTAAAGTTGTATAAGTTGTGCTGTATTGCAAAAGTTTGGCGAGATTGATAAACATCAGGGAGCTAACATATATTCGTTTGTGGAAAGTTTTGTGCGCGCACACGATTTAATTATGTGATGCGAACTTAGATTTCTATGCTGAGCGAATGTTATTGAAATAGGTCATGAAGTTGGAATTCTGATTGAAGTTGTGTTCATTTATTCAAGCTTCATGTGACTGGGAGTGTATAGTTGAACTTTATGCTTTGAGAGTACCGTTATGTTTCATATAGGAATACATTAAATTGCAAATAGCAACAGTGGCTTATTTATTTATTTTATTAAAGTTTATTAATTAAACAGGGCAAACAGGCTGTAAGGTTAATACATAAAATGAGCTAATTTGCAGTAAAACTAATCAGATGAATTGAGACAGTATATTATTACCCTCACTTAGAGCTAAACCGCAGTGGGGTAATACAAACTTTTCCCTGTACATTAACCCCTGGCTAGACGAACCAATTAACAGTAACCCTGCTTCCTACAAAATAAGAACATTTGAAGATCCGCATTCTATGTCAATACCACACGAAAGCGTGCACTTATCCAAACCAATTTAAATGTAAAGTATTTGCAAATGTTACCCGAGTTTACTTAAATGGAGACACTAATTCTATATCTAGATGATAGTACTTTCTATCCCAAAGAAGGTTGTACTAACATTTTATTTTAAGCCAGTAGTAAGTAAATTCGTCGCTTTGAGTAGATTTCTTCCTCGTGAGCATGAAGTATGAAAATGTTTTGATTAAACTTAGTCGGGTTTATCCGTAAGTCGGGCAGTAGGTGGGGTATCTTTGCTAAGCTTATGTCAGCTGTTTGGAGAATGTCTTGTAAGCTGTAAATATATTAAGGCGTGGAACGTCAGATTGCAATGAAGCGAGTTCATGTTTGCTGATGAGGTTGCATGTACTTAGTGGAACTCTAATTGATGTTGAACTAGATTTGCATTAAGATTTGTAGCGTCAGTAAAAGTTGACTACATTAAATTTAAATGTTTTTGGAGTTAGTTTATTATTTTACAGTTCACATAGTTATAAAAATGAAAAGGAGGTATACCTATCTTTGCAAACACTTTAATCGTTAAAACCTAGGTACGTAGACTTTCAGAGTAATCTACTAGTGAAACAATGTTAAACAATTAAACCAATTAAAGAATATGTTTAAAGGTGAACCTAAACTGCACATTAACTTCGACACGAAATGAATAAACAATACACAAGCACAAAAGAATGTCTACAGCATAAGTAATACAGTGGATCTATAGTATTCAATTAAAAACACACAGTAAAACCAATCCACCATACTAGACATAAAACTACTACAAAAATCCTAAACTTTCAATACCAAAAAAATCCTGTATCGATCGTCCAACCATAGCATATTTTCCGCGCACTAAAACCTTTTTTACTATCCATTGACTAGACGTTGGTCCATAGAGAAGCGACGCATAATGACTCTAGCTGTCATTAGCTTGGCTCGCGCAGATTGAAAATTTAACGAGCACCATCCCTGATACAGGGTGGAACGTAGCATTTTATAATACCGTGCTTTATGTAATGTTTGTTTTTTAAATCCGCTCATAATGGTGCTTGGTAGTTTTATTAATGATGGGGTGTTTAAGTGTTCTTTGTGTGGGCTGTATTGTTGGCGTTTTTTTTTAATAAACAGTCTACTCGTTTAAGGTTGTTAAGTAAAATGCAGATTTGAAACACTTTTTAAATCGATGAAAACACTATTGAAATATTCTTGGGTATCTAGATAGGCATATCATTTCATTGAAATAAGGTAAGCGTATACGAAAAAGTAAGTTTCGTTTAAAAATTCTTGTAGTTTCGTTTTACAGATAAAGAAATTCCAGCAAACAAAACGAAGACTCTCCCTAAAGTATAAACACTCAAAAGCTTCTAGAACATTCGATGCATCAAACATATTGGCAATACAGCATACAGATACTCCAAGGGGCTTCTTAGTAAAAGGATATTTCGAATGAAGCGGTGCATAATTTTTACATCGAAGTGTTCTGTGAAGTGGGCGGTCACAGTCGCACAGAATTCCATTAGAGAGTTTTGGACGAAGGCCAGACTGGTCGTGTTAAACGAAAGATTTTTGATTTTTGCAGATGCGATGTTAGGTAGAATTTGTGGAAGGATGGAAGAATTATATTTAATGTGAAATATTTATAATTTATTGAGAGACAAGCATATTTTCTACACTAAATGTATTCGATGATTTACGTCTGCCAGGTACAAAAATCAACTACAAAAAGTTTCAATTGTTGTTTTAGTTAATACTATATAATCGAATAGAAACACAAATCTATCAGATTTTTCTATAAGTACTAGATATTTTCTATTCATCATAAAAAAGTTTGCTGTACAAATTTATTGACTTACATTCGCTTTTTCGCTGAGCCATTCACATCCGGGCGCCAATACCTCACGTGTACATAAATCCAACATATAATATTCATACGAACATTACGTCGAAAGATAACTTCCTCGTGCAAATATAAATCCAGTTCACTTACCTGCGTGGGAAATCCATTGACCTATAAAAACGTACGCAGATCAATAAATAGTTACGTCGACATTATTATTTATGCCTACTCAACCCTCTGATTTCGTTTGTCATTTTTTATTCATTGGCCGGCCCTTACTGGTTGCGGAGACCACGAATTAAAATGTACTGTCCACTTCATCCGACGCGAGTGGACCGCAAATAATTAGAAAACTCGGCCTGCCCTTTGAGTGTTAAAAAAAACCTATGACGTCATTGACGCACTCAGCTTGCTTCGAATATGTTTCAACTTTGTTGGAGGCAACTTCACGCATGGAATTTTCTGAAAAGAAAAACGTAGAAAAATGCACCAAAATGTTCTCTGATATTTCGTTACTATATGCATAAACGTTTTGGAGTAAGTTTCGTATTTATTTGAATGGAAACTTTGTGGAAAAAGTTTCAGATTCGTATTTTATTTGGATGCGTGAAATGTTTAAAATTCTTGCTTTATTTAACTGTCAGAAAAAGAGATTCATGAGCACTTTTAAAATTGATCATACATCTGAGCTGAGATATTTCAAGTGTGATTTATGCTTAATACGTCGAATTTATAGCTGTGTCTTTCACATAACTTATTGAATTGAAATAATTTTGGTAATATATTATTTGGTGTCATAATTCTTTTAATTTTCGACAGTTTCAGACTTTGTGATAGATTTAACTTTCATCGGCGTTGAATAACGTTTGTAACATTCAGGTGACAGTTCAAAATCAATTGATAAATAACCTTCGTTTGACTGTAATTGTATGTTTTTGCTAAGATTTACTCAAATCGTTCAAAGATATTCAACGCATCGAAATAAGGGTACCTACTTCATTAATACATTTTGAGAGCACTGGTATCGTTTTACATATATTTTATACATATGATTTGTGTATAATCTATGTGTTTACGTTTCATCCCTTATACGAATAAGGAAAGAAAACACGATCAAACGATAAAAAACTTTGCTCTTATCTCCAAATGCGTGAACAACAAAAATATATCACAACAGCCCTTGATACATGGCATTACTCGACTAATTGATATAAAAACCATCTCCATACACATCCAAAGGATGAATAAACAGGTATCCATTCAAATGGAATCGTTTCACCGTAAAATATTCATTTATTCGCAACAATCTTTCATAGAATGCAACAGCAATGCATTATGTTCGAACTCAATGCGCTTTCGATTCAAACTCGCGTGTGAATTATACATGAGATGATATTCTCAATCTGTCGCGTGTAGTCGCCAGTTTACCTGAGCTTCCTCACCTCTGTGTTAGCTTGATTACGTAGGTGTGTAAGACGTAGGGGCGTACGCAATGAGGGGTCTAGTTGAACTGGTTATGGCCGCTTATGTTTTCGTTCCCGGCGAAAGTTTGACAAATAGCTCGTAGTGCAGTGAGTTCGTGCGATAAGCTGATAGTACCGTTCGTGTGAGCGTTTTCCCAACTATCAGTTTCGAGTTTGTCTGTCGCCAGTGATTTATGTTATCGCTTTCTTTTTGTCGCAAATATTTTTTTGTTGTTTGTGTAAGTAGTTTATATGTGAAACTGCGTGAAATATACGAAGTGGGATTGTATCTGAAAGTTAAGTTGGTAAGGGTTGGCAGAACACTGTAAGAATATATCTAACTACTGGAATTTTTGTAAAGTTATCTAACATTCAAGCTGCGGTGATCTTGTCTAAAAGAAGGATGAAATGGTATCAGAAGTATTGAATGGCTTATAAAAATGATTGATTTTTCTGTAAATACATATACATACGGTATTAGAGACACAATTTCGTATGAATATTAAACAGCAACCATCAAAAACTAAATTAAATACCAACAAACACAAACATTAACTTTAAAACGTGAAAATGTTTATCCCAACTAGTTAGCTGGTCCTGGTATAAAAGCTGAAATCCAGCGAACTCCGGTAGGCTGCCGTAATGGGCAAACTTAGGTTCACTGCGCTTTGTACTCTGGCATACAACTTAATTATCGCACGGCAACGGGATAATTACGTCACTGGGTGATCAAAAAAGGACAGTTTGGGTCGTTTGGAACATAGTTCCACAAAGTTGAGTATCGTCGTTAATTGATTTTGACTTTAGTAGGGTCTCCACTGTTTAGAGCACACTTGAAAAGCGCTGTTATGTGTTGTTAATATGCGTCTCTGCTATACAAAAGTCTACTTGTATATTCGAAGACTTCTGTCGCTCATTGGCTTCCATATTTCATGGGCTAATTATAAACAAAGGATACTCAAATCCTGTATCAGAGGTTTGTGGATGTAGTGAGCTTTTTATGAAAAAAAAAAAACCTGTAGACGAAACCACCTAGGAAATTAAGGTATTTATAATTTATTATGTATATGTTTTGTTGTGATTTGTTTGATTAGTAAATATGAAAAACATGTAACAGTAAATTGATAAAAAAAAACTTCTGAAAAGCATACGTGAGCCGTAATCACTTTTCGCAAATATAAAAAGATAGTACTTATTCTCTACATATTTAGGGCTTTGCTGTTAGTCGAAATATAATGTTTTTGTTGGGAACACGGTAATTGTAACAACTGCTTCAAAAACTGTCAGGCTACGTTTATACAATATAAGTAATAGTGTTTACATAAACTTATGTTTCTATTTAACATCACTGTCATTGATTTACTTTTCAAAGATTCAGAAGGCATATGTAAAGAGCATTATAACACCTATTCCAAAACCTCGACAAGGATTGAATGCCTTTCTTAATTATTTCTCTTTTCTTTTGTGCCTGACTAGATTTTAGACACGTTTCACATATGTAGTCAATCGCCATTAGTCCACTACACAGAACTTTCCTCAAATTGCACTCGCACTCGAAAACGGAACACAATAAAGTTTTATCACCGCGCTGAAACTTCGTTCAGTTTTACAAAGACTTTGAACCACTGATACACCAGACACTCCATTTCAAGCTCTGTTTGATTTCAATCTGTGCTAGTGATGTGACCCAATTAGTGGTTCGCGTCGCAAGTGATACTCGACGTGTGAACACTTCACATTCTAGGTATACGTACTCCATGCTGAAACGCAAGCGAACTGGCAGGTGATAGCTGATGTGGTTGGACCATTGAATTTGGAACAATGACGTCGATTTAAATTTCGAACGCCGAATCTCGTGGGCTAAAAGCACAGCAAACAGGTTCTTTTGTGGTGAGTCCACACGCGAAGTTGATTGTCTATCTTTTTAATGAGGGTTTTCTAAAATGGCGTCCACGACGTGGCAGCACCGAGTCGTCAGGTCCAGATAACTGTCAAAGTGCTTATCTTTACTATGAATAGTGAACGATTTTAGTGTTTTTTTTTTATTTTATAATTAAAGCACTGCATTATTGTTTTACTATTGAGGTTGAGTAAATAAAAAAAAACTAAATCATATTGTGTTAACAAATTTTTCAACAAGCTTTTCCTTAGTACAGTAGACTGCACATCAGTGGTAACTGTCATGCACCTTAACTCAATAGTAATAAGTACGATTTTCCTACAAAACTGTTACCACTGACCTGAAGTTGACTGTACCAGTGACTTTTGCACCCTCTCTCTTAGCTCAATTTTTAGTTCGGAAACCTTATTCTGACCGTAGTCCATAATAAAATCAATAACACTTCCAATATAACAGAATTTCAATAAACAATAAGTTCGGACCCTACAATTCCATACTATTTGACAGCTGTTTGGACCTGACGCATACGAAGCGCCGCCTGGCGGCAGAAAAAGTATCGAAAACCCTCATTATAGCTGCATTTTTCTTCTGTATGACTTCGTAACTTTACTTATCACTGCCTTTAGTCTTAGCTTGAGCTATGCATGCAGTAAAGTTTATCCAATGATGCCTCATCGAACATTAACTGTAGAGATTAATTTCACATTTGATTCATTTCTATATTCTATATTTTTTTATTAATTCCAAAGAAATCAAAAATTCGATTTACGAACCCTTCATAATAGTTAAAGCGATGTTATAGCTACCTACACGTCGTCTGCATTTATTCTCTTTTTCCATGCTATTACCATGTGGTATCGTGTTTAACGATGCAAAATATGGGCAGTACAAAAAGCCCGTCAACTTTGTGGGAGCGGAGCCGCGGGGAAGGCTTGTTAGGCAACGTGAATGTAACTCGATGTTTGCATATTTGAGGCGTGGTGACAGGGTAGTCGGCTGTATGTGTATCTACTTGTCTACTAGTAGTTATAGTAATGTATTGTATTGTTATGTAGTTGCACATTTTCTGTTGTCGATTTTCACAATAAAGAAGGTTCTGCAGGTTCTAATTTTACTGCTTCATAGCCACCAGGTGTCTCCAGTATTGTAGTTATAATCTGCAAGCTTTCAAATAAAGTTTTCCGTATGATTTTATTTTGATGAATTTTGTATTTTCCACTGTTTTTAAGGTTGAAGCTATTTCATTTGGGACGATGATGTTCATAGCGAAGTTTTACCTCTAATTACAGCCTTGTAACATTAATTTAACATTAAATTTTCATTAAAGTAACGTGACGATATAGTGTAGTAAAGAAATGTACATCTCAGAAATTATGAAAACATTTATTTTCTCAGTAAATGAAGGTGACGCTTCCATTTCTCTGAAGCGCCCATGAAAGCATACATACTAACATCTTAATACATTATTCATCGCTACATTATTCTTCGGTAAACCTAAATGTCTAGAACCTTCGCCAGTTGATTTGCGGTCTAACATAAATTATTTTACCGTAAACCAACATACTTTGGTACTGTTGGAAAAATAACTTTTAGGTTATTTAAAAAAATCAAAGAAACAAAAAAACTGTAGAGCTTTGAATTTGTTGTTTTTTTGGTTAAAAAATCCTTTTCTGTGAAAAAGCATAACATAGGTTACTACTTTGCGGTATTACACTAAGGCCTAAGACCTACTTCGTTTCTCCATAACTAAGACAAATATTTTTTAAGTAGGTAAATCTCCAAAGTTTTAATGAGCCTTAAAAATATACAAATTGATATTCGTTTGTCTTTTTGCAGACAGTCATGAACACTTGACAGAATACCATTACTAAATCTAAGTGGACGCTACTTTTTAAAACATCTTATTATTCAATCTAATAAGTTGACGCTACAAACATAAAATATGCATAGTTAATGTTTTCATACTATACATAGCAACGCTGAAACAAATCGTTTAGCATTTTATTCCAAGAAGCTTTTTATTGTAACAACTTTTTCGAAAAATCTCCTAAAGACTTCTTTTAACTTTATCTTTTTTCTGTTCTTCCATATAGTTTTTCTAGACCATTAATTTTTGTGCCTACTTTTTGACTTTGACATTGTATAGTCACCTGTCTTCTTTTGAATTTATGTTTATTTTCTATGTCTAGACCATTACTATAATAGGTAATTCTTAGAAAAGGTGTTTATGATAGGAATGGAAAACTACTTTTAATGTATTGTTGGGAGAGCGGATTTTTGAGGTATTTTTATTGAAGTTGATTTGGTGGTTTAAAAGACATATTTCTAAGAATAGTTCTTATGTGTGACAATGTAATTATGATACTTATTGAAATATTATATTTCACCCATACTAAATATTATAAAGCTGAATGATTTTTGTCTGCTTCAATGTCAGGAAAGTATGAATGTAAGAAAGTCATTGGGTAATGTATACAAAAGGCTGGTAGCATTGCCACGTTGGATGGCAATGCTTAACCTCTGTGCGAAATAAAAGCCAGCCTTTGGGCCCCGGGAATCGTCAACCAGGCGCTGGGAGATATCCTTGGCAAGAAGGCGGTCGAACACCACGGCCCAAGAGTTAAAAGTTTATTTACTTAATATTACTTTGTATTGTTTCAATACTTCGTGCACACAATGTGCTTTTAACTGTAAGAAAATTGCAACGGCCAACAGCCCAATCCATTTTAACTTTAATTAAATCCTTAATCCGAATAAACAAAAATCAATTATAAATAAGTAAATGAGAGCTTAATCCGAGGCCCTACAGTTTAAAGGCGCCGATCGCCGTGACTTCACACTCGCCCAAGGAATTAGTTCTCGACTTAATATTAATTCTATGCACAGTCATAACAAACTTGTTGACAACGTTATATATTACTGACACTATACTACCTCTATGTTACTGGCTTTGCTTGCAACTTTGTCTATGTGTGAACTTTGAATATTATATTGAACAATCATGGTTTAATGTATAGTCAAATAGAAGATGTGCGGGTACATGTAGGTGGGTACTGAAATATTAATTTGAATTTAGAATATTCTTTTTTGTTTTGTATAGGTATGTTTTTTGAAAAGTGTGCTCGACGCGTACATTTTGGAATTTCAAAATTCTAGACTAGAGCATGTAGATCGCATATATAGGTGTATGTTTGTCCTTGTACCTTACCTTACTATAACAATCAAATATTTCCTGTAAGTAGGTACTTTAATAATGATATCTAGGTCATATCTGTCAGTTTGTCATAAAACTATATGCGCAAACTAAGATAAGTAATTAAACTATTAGAAAGGCCGACGACTTCAGCAAGTTAATTTTTAATTAAAAGCGTCGGCGCGCGAATACTTTGTGCTGTGAAATTTAATATGAAATATTGTGTTGTTATTATGTTCTAGTTTTTTGTTTTAGCGTTTTTGATGTTCTATATTAATGGAGCTTCACCTGTTCCGAGATAAATAATATTCGGTCCACTGTTTCATAAATTACTTATAAGAGATATCCTGATTACCTTTTTAAAAATAAGTTATATATCAGCGTTAGTTATCGTACTTGATATGCGTTTGTATATCTTCCTGCTAAAATTGCCTCAAAAATTCTATTTTTCTGCAACGTTACAGAAAAATAAAATTTAAAAGTATTTCACATAAATATCAATAATGCCATCTGTAATTTGTAAAATCTAATTTTATACATAAGAAATAAATTCACAATCTTCAGTTACTGCTATACCCATTATTTTATCCTGATTCTGATCATATTACGCTCAAGTGTACATTACCGCTTCAATCCAAGAAACTCGACCAATAAAACTCTTAACAAACTCATAAACATCGTTCAGTTTCCTTCATCGTATTACCTATAAAATTGTTGGTTATTAAAACTTTTTGCCCCCCTTCATTCCGAATCCTGAACCAAATCCTTACAAGGATCCGCACACTGGAGACTAAATAGTCGGTCGATAGTTGATCTTTTAGTTGCCAAAAAATATTATTAAAGAAAATCTTGATTTCAGTCAAAAAAAGTGGCCTAGTGGGTAAAGATGCAACCTCGCAAGTACGCGTGCGTGGATTCGATTCCAGGTCAAGCAAGTACCAATGCAATTTTTCTAAGTTTGTATGTACTTTCTGAGTATAATTTGGACACCAACGACTATTTTTCGGATGGCACGTAGTTAGAAGCTACATAGTTAATCTGACACCAGTCAAATCTAGGGGTATTGCGTTGCCCGGGTAACTGGATTGAGGAGGTCAGATAGGCAGTCACTCCTTCTATAACACTGGTACTCAGCCGCATCCAGTTAGACTAGAAGCCGACCTAGACATAGTTAGGAAACTGCCCGGGAGATGATGATGATTCCAGTCAAAGTTTTCATTCATTCTGATACCAACTAAATACCAGATCTTTGTAATGTGCGCACTCCCATTCATCTTCATACATATCAAGCGCCCGATCAAAATGTCGGCCGGCTAAAAAGTGTCCAGTGTGCGGATGCTCTTAATTGCGAATCCTAAACCAAATCCGTATTACTGTTATGGTTAGGAAGGTCCTGCTAACTTCTTCGTAAAGGCTCGTTCACAATAGCTACTCGAATTGTACTTTTTGAACGCTTTTTTATTCGTTCCTTGGCGATAGGCATTTGTTTTTTTTTCCTTCCTTTGTTGTGATCGGTTGTTGTTTTATGTTTATTTTTTTTATTGTAGGTATATGGATGTCAATTAATTGATTGTTTACTATAAAACCTTTAACATAACTGGTTTTTACAGTACAATATTTTGAGACTTTGGATTTTGATTGATTTTACTCTAAATATCAGTCAATTTACTATTAAACCTACGTATTGAAATGAAATCAAAAACAGAACCAAATACTATTGCAATATAGCCTTTGTGTTTGACATACAAATATTAATATTTCATACGAATGAACATTGAAAATTTAATTTCGAATTCATGATTACTAAAATATTCGACGAAATTATTGTTAATATTATATCTATTCATGAGCTGGTAAAGCTGCCAAAATCTATGATCAAAAACAGTTCAATCCAATTTTCGTTGCCAACTTTGTATAGAATTCGAAAATCAAATAATCAAAAATCCATTGATGCGAATGGAATGAATTTTATTTATTTTAGGTTAGTGCAATACTCGGTATTTTGTAAATAAACTTTTTGTCTATTCATAGACATATGAATGGCCAAAAAAATGATAAAAACATTTATCGGGCCAGCTAATAACAAACAGTAAAAAAAAAACACACAAAATTGGAAAAGCTGATCCCCATTCTGAACTAACCCTTAAGATCACTAAGTCCCATTTGCGTCGGTCCCTATTATCCTTTCCAAAAATATTGCCATTATTGGACCGACCTTTAATGGGGAATCACCTCCACGCGGTAAGGTCGATAGACATAAGTTATTACTATTAATTTGGCGGGCTAAGGTCCGAGTGAGTATTTTTTTATTGAGGTATTTGATATATTTTGCTACATTACCAACAGATTTGACCCATAATTTTGGTGCACGTGGGTTGATTGGTAGTAATAACTCGATCAAAGGTCACGGGTTTTGATAGAACTGTCATATGTAATGGTCTTTTGTAATGCACGTGAAGTGTAGGATTGACTGCTGCTTTCAACTGTAATAGTGTAATGGGCCGTTCAATGGTAAAGTCCAGTCCACCAGAGAGAGAGAGAGAGAGTCTTACAGTATACAGTATGCCCTGTTAGGTACATGAAACTTGACTTCAATATTAAGCTGTAGGTTCTGTCCAACCATTCAGAGAAACCTGGGTGCCATGGTCTTATGTCATACTGTAACATTATAGGCAAATCTATACATTCTTAAAGTTTTAACGACACCGTACACCGAAGAAATAAAAAAGCTTTGAGGTAATAATAGGTAATCAAATAATAAATGTACACTGTACACTGTATGAGACTACTATTCAATAACAAAACAATAACAAAAAATAGAATCTAATAAATCAGCAACTAAACTAAAATACTAGCTAACATTTTTCCAAAACATTTTTTCTATCATAAATCCTAAACTAAAACGCATTCATCAAATACCTTCTGCACTGGCAACCATTTTACAATGTTCTATATAAACACGTAAAGTAAATATATACAAAAGTTAATTAAATTAATTCCTTTCTTTGATCTCTGCCCGAGGCTTGGATTTAACGAGAAAATAATTTGGCCAAAAATTAGATTCGATTTAGTCAGGTTGAAATCCGAAATGTGAGAATTCTAAATGTTTTGAATAGATAAGAAAACAATTGGACTGTTTTCAATGAAAGGTATTAAGTAACATTCTTGGAAAATTTTCGTAACATTTTAAAGTTTATTAATTTTGACATCGACTTGAATAATATAAAAGTTATTTTGATTTACATTGTTCGGACGTCTCGGATAAACAGATATTTCGTTTAAAAACTCCAGTTTCACAGATTACAGTAAAGTTGCATAGATTAAAAAAATAAGTTAGGTACTTTATAACTAAACAGCGCAAGATTTTCTCCAAGCGTAAACTTGCTTGCAACCCTAAAAGTAAGTACCTAAAATAAAACATTTTTAACCCCCGACGCAAAAACGACGGGGTGTTATAAGTTTGACGTGTCTGTGTGTGTGTGTGTGTGTGTGTGTGTGTGTGTGTGTGTGTGTGTGTGTATGTGGCATCGTAGCTCCCAAACGGATGATCCGATCGTAATGCGGTTTTTTTTGTTTAAAAGGTATGTCAGTCGGGAGTGTTCTTAGCTATGTTTGGTGGAAATCGGTTCAGGTCTTCAAGGTCATCAGCTCGTTTGCTAGATGTAATAGGAATGTTACACGCTCAGTTTACTTGCAAGTATATGTGGGATCTGAAATTTGAAACACTAATGTCTTTTGGAACCACTGAGCTGGTCTGCTGTTAGGGCACGAAGGTAGGTAGGAGACGTAACCCTGAACTGCCTTTTAGTAAACCCATCGAGTTTGGGCTCGTTGAATTTGTCTTGACGAGTTCTCTTCATGTTTCTGATTGACGAGAACCTGATGCTGGAAAGGGGATGTGGCGGATGAAACCCTGGAATACCGGAATGCAACGGATAAACCGATTTATATTTTTGCTGAAAATCTAGAATGTCCAAAGGTCTTTATTGTTTCTCAATCTTTGCAATTCTCCCAGAGCCAGTTTGTCATGAGGATTATTAAACAGCTTCCTTTGGCCGAGATCGCATATAGCGACCGATGGGGTCGCTATATGCGACCCCATCATTAAGATAAAATAAATTAAATGAAAGAAGGACAAATTAAGGAGCTCCTTTAAAAAGCATGAAATAAAATAAAATTATAAATTTAAAAAACCCCCGACCCAAAAAAAGTACGCAATAATTATGACAAAAGGTTAAAAACGCTAAACCCTATAAAAAGCAAAAAATAACTTTTAACACTACGTAAACTAAATTTTGACGTGTCGGGGGACCGCTTTTTACCTTCATAAATACTTACATAAATCAAACGATACCTACCTAATTACAACATTCGTTTAAAAAAAAACCACGTATCTAAAGTGATGAATTAGAGCGGTCCCTCGACACGACAAAATTTAGTTTACGTAGTGTTAAAAGTTATTTTTTGCTTTTTATAGGGTTTAGCGTTTTTAACCTTTTGTCATAATTATTGCGTACTTTTTTTGGGTCGGGGGTTTTTTAAATTTATAATTTTATTTTTAGAACATAATTGTGACCCTATAATTTATATAAAACGGTTAACATTAAAAGGCGAGTTTACGTTCTCTTATTTTTCCATTTTGTGAATGGTCGGCCTTGCCCTTCCTCGGCTATATAACGCTCCATATTTCTTCGTTTATAAAAACTTTACGTACACATAAACAATGCGTTTTATGTCTTTTTAACTACACTGTTGTGCTAATTATATTACGTGTGCTTAAGGTAATTAGGAGCTTTTAACATTTTAATTAAATACAAACGGAACGATACGTCAAAAGTACTTTTTGTAGGTACTTATGACGAGTGTTATAGTTTTTCTGGTGCTTTTGTTTATGTTGTCAGTACACTGATATTTTTGAGGACTCTTGCTATCCACCAGATATTGAGATTTTCTTTGACGAAATCTTAGTTGGTCTTGTAAACGCCTAATGAAAATAAGTTCAAATCTATTAATGAAAGTACTCTATGAATCATTGTGTAACATTTGAATCCCGTTACAGTTAACGGGATACAAATGTTACACATCCATTTTTACTGAGAACAAATTTAGATTTTGCAATACATAACAAGAACTACAAATACCTTTAACAACACTCTCTTTAAGAATACTCATAAGTTCAAGCCCGCTTGTCGAGGTAACATTGGCTACAAAGTCTTCAACTCACAATATAACTCTTCAGCAATAGCCAAGATAAGTTCGTTATCAATTAATTAAGAGTGGTATCTGATCGTTGGTCGGCTACATATTTTTTTACCCGGTCGGACATTAGCGACAATCCCACTTAGGCTTAATGAACAACTTCATTAATTTTATTCCCCTGTTGCCATGTCACAACCTTTCAGCTTTCAGTGTTGAGTTTGAGAAGCTTCACTTAGTTACGTCTTTGAAAAAAAAATGTCTGTTGAAATCAGTGTTAAAATGATTTATTTATTAAGAGTTTTATAATTTATGGAGTCTTTCAAGGAACCTAAATTAATTAACAAAAAACGCCTAGAAAGTGGAGGTATATGAGACTTACCTTCGGACCCCTTATGTCTCTACGAATAACCTCAGCACCTACAAAGACTAGTACCACCTCTGTTGGCAACCTGTGATTTAGAAAATCATAAAATGCATTAGAAAATATAAATAAAATTTTTGCATTATGCTAGACCTAGCCTTGAAATGAAAATCTAATAATCAGTATTTGATAGTTATTTGAAATGCGATACCACAATAATTCTAAAAGTATCGAACATTCTACAAATAAACATTCTGTTTTATTTTCTGACCAACCTTCATAGTAAAATTACAAAGGGAAGCTCCCCAATACAAACTTCTGTTCGCGATTAGCGGAAGAGTCCTGAAGCGATTAAATTTCTTTATTTTTCACTGCCGTAGTCTTTTATTGTAGTCGACTCTAATTTATTTGACTTGCTATTATATTTTGGCGGTATTTCATTATATATTTTTTAAAGTTAGAACGTTACGTCTTTTGTTTTATAAAATGAATAATTAAAAGTAATTTCGGGACTTTATTAATATAGCGCGTTTGTCTTTTTTTGTTTGTCTGTCATAATTTATGGAAATATAGGCAGCCGTTTATGAATGCCAGCCTAAATTATTTAGGGTACAAAATGATCTGATGTCAGGAAAAATACTATTTGTAAAAAATACTCTCTGATTGAATTTTGTATTTTTTTTCGAATTTCGAATTCAATGTGACTATTTTAATAAAAATACTTTTTTGAATAGTCTGAAAGGTATGTGTTATTTTATTTCCCTGCAATTGTTTTAAAAATATCCATAACACAAAAATACAACACAATTTAATTTTCATCTCTACAGCATACACTTCATGCAATGTATGTTATATTCACAGCGAAAAATTTCGAATAAGCAATGAAACGTAAACAGGAGGTATGCAAATGCATTTTTACTGAAAGCGATGGAAATGTACACTCTATTTTCTATGTAAACACAAAGCTTAAGAGGGAGTCACCGAAAAGCCCCAGGTTTTAACCGGGTGCGGTTCAAAAGGGGAGATTATAATAAAATTTAAATATAGTAAGCTGTTTAAACGGACGTGGTACGAATGATTTATAATTACGGCGCGGATTTCGTATTGTGCTGCGCTGGTGGTGTGGTAAAATGAGGTAAGAGGGAAAACTTGGTTTTTGGGTAAATTCAATTAGGGAAAATGGTATTGTGAGAAATGAGGTGGGGAAGTTGGATTTTCGTTAATAATAAAATTGTACTGATACGTCTTATTACCTTTGTGATGTTAAGTCAAATGAACGAGTACGTAATAGACTTTCTTACTTAATATATTTCTTTCCACTATTTTCATATCTCATTCTATTTGGTGACGTACCTACATTAGGTACTAGTTTCATGTGTTGTAACAAGACACAAATCCTTATAATTCCTGAACATCATTAATCTTACCATACCAGAAGCTACATATTTTCACGAAATGAACTCTTTATAAATCCGATATTTTTCAAACAACTTTTCATACAAACCCCGAAATACCCAAAAACGTACTTAACCCGGTTTTCCCATACAGTCGTCAGCATGTACGGCCCATGGTTTATCTGCGAAGCTTTCCCGGGATTCAGTGCAGTGCGTAATTATTTTTACGTTGCATATGCCCCGGGGATAAGTGGAATCTCCATGAGCTATTCGTCCGTGTAGGGTTTTATAATGTCGCGTTAATTGCCAAGAGAGAAACGTAATGCGAATTATCCGTGTTAAAAGCGTGTTTCAATGATGTGTTCATGATGTTTTATTGTTCGTTGAGTTGTACGAGTATGGCAGTGAAAGAAGACGACGCTCATATTTTTCACAAAGAATGTCTTTAATTATAAAACTGCTTGTATGTCGTTAATTATAAAACAATTGAAAAAAAAATGTCTCGCGTATATCTGCACTTAGATATGATAACGGGTTAAAGACATTAACGTCGTGAGTTACCCTTTCTTTGCAGTCAAGTAAATAGTAAGTAGTTATATCCCGTCTTACATGAAATTAGTTTGTGCATTGCTAGTGCATGCAAAGATCTAGATATTAGGGTGCATGCGTGATTTCAGTATACAGGTATACTTCAATACTCAATATTTTATTGCACTCTATAAGTTTCATAAAAGGTGTTACATAGGTTATTTACTTGTAAGTAGGTAAGCACCAAATAATCAGCATTGTGCAAAATAACAGTAAAAATATACATATTTCAATATGAGTTATTTGAAAAGATTCTATTTTTACATTTTATATCACTGCATTTTAAAATACATTTATTACAATTGACACCAATATTAATAAACCAGTCTATTAACAATAAACTAGACTGCAAATTATCAACTTTCAACAATACCAGACCAAAATATAGCAATATTAATTTTAATGTTCGATAGAGCGGAATAAAATAACACAGTTTCCATCTATTGACGTGAAATCAATGGGAATTAGCATTTGGTTTACAAATATTTGCAATTGCAACTGCCATTGAATGTTTTATCAAGTGAGCATTCACTTTGGATAATTACTATTATGTATGAAATGCTATTTAATGGAATTGTTCGTTCAGTCTAACTTGTTATCTATTGTAATGAGACTCGTAGTTCATTAGTGTTGTTACATTAATCTGAGAGTGATCCAGTTGAAACTTTATTAGGTACATTTTTTTTAACGATATCAAAAATCATCAAATGAGCCCTCCCACTGTAGGTGAGGGTGTGTCAGACTCTTACTGACTAAAAACCGTCGTATTCCGTCGTAGGCCTTTTAAGTACCAGGGCCACGGTAACTCTTTCGAACAATCCTGCAGCCCCGGCAGGCCTTGGCAATGCTAGGCCCCGCTGAGGAAGATCTAATCTGACTAATCTTTCAAAAGAACATAAGGTCTAACTAAAGGTCATGATAGGGCTTGCTAGGTTACTGAGTGTAATAGGCCGGATAAGCAATCGCTCCGTGGAAAACATACTGATATGTACTGAAATGCATTTGCTTTCACTGGAATCCGACTTTAACATTGTTGAGAAAAGGCTGTTCGTTTTTAGCTATCAGTTCTTTTATGTTTCTCACACGGTACACAGTACAGTAATGAAACTACTTTAAAAATATTTTTTCTAATTTATTTTACGCATATCAAAGACACTTATTGACATACTTGAATACAGTATTAACAACAGCCACTGGTGAGAACGCCACCAATATCTTCACTATCATAATGTTTCTATTTGAGGGTCGAAGCTGAACACAATTTTCCGTCGGAAATTTCATTATCCGTTGCTTAATCAAATAACCCGCGTAATGGCCGAGCCTCCCTACTGCATTTCATACCATGCATAGCCGTTTTATTCCACACGCTCACGAATAAATACATAGCTTAATTATAGTAAAGTCCCGTTTTTATTTAAATTAACTTTACATAGACTTTTTTAGGGTTTTTGGTGGTAGTTTTTGGGGTATGGTTGTGGTACATGCTATTGCATCGTAAATTAGTTGTTTCATGTTATGGACTCGTAGCTTCGCCCTGTAAATTGAAAAGGTTCAGCTTCGCTTGTTGCGGTCATTGAGTGATTCTGTCATTGGGCTTGAAATGATGATGATACTCATTGACACAAAAAAACCCTCCTTGAGCATCAAAATAAATCATTAGGTTATTAAAATCCTGCTGCTTCGATATCACCTTCATTTTTAAAGAAAATATGTATTTTGTGTGATTTTGAACTATACAATCGAAGGTTTTCCGTTTATTATTAGGTAGCTACGTTAAATAGATATTATTATATATAGGGTTCACTAAATAAACATCAAACTTAATCTATTAGAATTTCGTAGAACTCGTTTCCAATTATCGGTTAGGGATAAGACTATTTCAATTTTAATAAAATTTTCCATTACCTATATTTGAATATTATCGGATATGAACAAAAGTAGTGTTGACATTTATTGTAAACTTTATTGGCAAAAATGTGGGTCATTTGCGGGCTTTCCATAACTTACGTGCCAATTATATTTAATGTTGGCATAAATTTCAATTTAAATTCCGTATTTATTTTAAAATATTATAGAATCATTTTTAATGTAATTCTAGAACTAGGTACTTCTTCAAGTACACACGTAAGATTACCTTCGTTATACTTTTAGCCTTCGAATTCAAATAAAATCATATTGAATACTATACATAAAACACTCAAATATTATCTTCGAGTATTTTGTAATAGTATAACGACATTTTCATTTTGATTAATCTGTTCTTCTGAAATGAAATTGGGTTTTTATTTATTGGTTTATTTAATGCTTATATGTAGTCTACAGGTATCATTAAAAGTCTTATTTGCAAAGTAATAAAGATAATTTATCTGAAAGTGTGATATTTGCGTACTGTAATTACACTAATTTCTTACTGGCTGTAAAGTTATCAAGAAAAGCTTTACTTCCTAACATAATTTTCAGTTAATTCTTATCAAAGCAGGCAGAACTTGCCTCGCACTATAAAACAAGAAAAACCAACCTATCTAGGTCATCCTTTGTACAAAAAAAAAAAAACTAAATGAGCCACTAAATGCTTGTAGCTACCACTTCTAAGAACATAAAAGACCATAATACAAAGGCTTTATCTTGCAACCATCTCACAAATTGTAGGAGTCAGCTAGGAAAATAGTTAGCTGCTCGTAAGCTAGCTGGCTACTTCTCACTACTAATCTTCTGGTTCGATCTTAGGCGGATCACATACTAGCCACGTGGACTACTTTTGTTTGTTCAGAAAACAGATGAAGGGGGTGAACGTAGGTGTAAGGTATAAGAATTATGTTTATGCGCATGGTTAAACTACTTGAGGCGTGGTAGTGTGTGAGTCGCTTTATTTGTGTAACACTTTTATTCAGGTTTTGAAAGTTAGCGAGAACTTGGTGGGTTTCTGACCGATGATAATATTTGTATAGTGTGTGTAATTTGTGAGAGAGTAGGCTACCATGACTTCTAAATTCACTGTTAGGTATTTTTTTTTATACCTATCACCTATTATTACGACGTACCTATTAGTGTGTAGCTGCTGTAATGTTTACCTAGAAATACTGTAATCAATTATTCATTCCAAAATAAATTATTCAAAAGCCTTAACTTAATTAACAAAAATAACACCTTCATACTTCAGTCATTCTTAAAAAAATGGCTCATAAACAATTCAATACGTGCTTGCTGGTCATAAAAATAGTAAATAATAGGGTTGGGCTACACTGCGGGGCGTCACATTGCAACTATTACAAAGCTTAGGTTGGAAAATTGAAAAGTTAACGAGCCTATTTCACGATGCTCGCGTTCTACCGACCACCTTTTGTTTTAACGCCCGTCGGAACTCGGCCTTATTAAGGGGAAATTGCTCGGAGTAACATGAAAGGTGTGTGTCGATGACCTAATTTTAGCTGGAAATCTAGAGGGAATTATGAGTTTTTATAAACGTCTACTGGTAGTTATGTTTGTTAGTATTGTGACTAGTGCCTATGGCTTTGTGTTTTTAGTTATTGTAGCTCCGAAAAATTGAAATTCACCAACTAATATTTGAAGCTTTATCACAAAGTTGAAGTTTGAAGAGATGAGATTGATCTCATGACCATTTAAAAATAAAAGTTGCAAAAAATTAAAAAGATAAATTGTCCTTCATTGAAATAAATCCCATTCTCCACCTACACAATATAAAACAAAACAGGCCCACAATATTCTTCCCATAATTCCATTTTCAAATCTTCCCACAGAGTAAAAAAATAAACAGAGTGGAAACACTAAAAACAAGTGAGCGTTGACTAGCAGTAGCTCAACGGTACTTAACCCTTAACGAGGCTACGTGACATTCCCGGAATTAAAACAAACAACTTTGCACAAGTCGAAATTCCTACTTATTCAACAGGACATTAATTATATACTTTACGTCTTTTGTGGTGCTCTAAATTTCTTTACACTTTTGCTGTTTATTTTTTTTTGGCTATGAAGACAAAGAGGAAATTATGAATATTTATTTTCGGGTGTATTTTAGGGTTGTTTTATTTGGGGCCGAAAAGAACTTAAGTAGATAATTAATTTTGCTATTCTTATTTTTGTGTGCCTTTGTGTTCACCTTAAAAAATTTCGTCATTTTGTATCTAGGTGATGGAATATTTTAACAGCACCTAAACGTATTTGAATCACCTTTAGTTGTTTATTATTAACGAAAATATTTTTATATCGCTTCATCAAAAATAGAAGTCACCTAAATCCTAAGGCCACCTTAACCCAGGCTTAAATTAAGTCATAAGTCAAAGAAAAACAGTTTACACAGTCACTTAATACCTCCAAGGCCTTGAAAGCTAATGTAGTAGTCCATTATGACTGCCAAACGACCTCTCTGATCACAGCTCGGTTAAACGGATATTAAAATTTCCACGACTTGAATTATACTTTCCACTGATTTGATATCTTGTGAAGAAAATTGAAATGTTTTGAGAACGAATTGTTCGGGACGTTGAGTGGATAACAATTTAAAGATCACTTGAGATAAATGAGATGATATTACCTACGGATTATTTTGAACATTATTGGGGCGGGACACAGATTATTGGGACGTTTATTCATATTTTGTGAGTCAAGTACATTTTTTGTATGACAATGATATTGTTATTTGATTGATTTTCAATAATGGTTTTCAATTTATCTTGGGTTTTTTGGTATCTTATTCAGACATTGATTAAAATACGTCTCGTCATCGCTCCATAATATGGAATCTTGGGGTTGAGTGAAAGCTCAAGAACGCTTAGTAGTGGTAAAGTCACACAGAGACAATGCGTATGTACCTATTTACTCACACAAACATAAATCACTTGCTTTCGTGAGAAAGACGCATATACCTACCCATTATCTACTTCTTGTTTTTGTTTATTTACGTTTCATAATCTTATAAAAACAAAGTTCTGTTTATTTTTATCATAAACCCTGCTTAAATAGGGAAAAGAGTTGAATGTTTTCCTTATAGGGGCTTCTTCGTAGAAATGTTGTTCACGCAACTCTCGATTCCATTTAGTTTGTTACTCAACACAGTTTGTAAGATTTCACTTAAAAAAATGATTTCGTGGTACTGAAAAAAGGGGAGAAATAGGTACTTACGCTATAAAAGATTGCATTAATTCTGTTTTTTTTTTATGCTAGGTATTTAAACTTGTGCTTCTGCAATGCTCATCAGTTTACATACATGGTTGAAAAGTAAACTGTATCAAAATAAATCGAACCGTTCTATGTGATTTATATACGGTAATCGGAATCATACCATAATAACTTATTCTCAGGATAATAGATCGATACGGGGATTTAGGTACCCATCCTTTTTCGGGTTGACACGTGAAAAACCTTGAGTTGTATATAATCAAAAACGATCCGTCCCACACATAATAAATAGCTGGTAAATAATAACAAAATCACTCCATGTAAACATGTTACTGGTCAACTCGGAATTTCACTAATTAAAATACCGTTTATTTTGCCCGCTAATTGAAATACATCATCATTTAAATGAATACCTATCGTGTTTTACTATTGTTTGGACTCAAAGTATCTAGCAGATATGGCAGCTATGAAGGGAATTTCAGGCTGAATTTCATCAAGCAATTTTTGATGCCAGCCTAATTGGATATAGGGATAAATAAATCAATTAAATTGTTCCGCTGGCTGAGCTCTCTAATGGCGTTGGATGTTGGTGCGTAAAAACCAATGCAGGATGACCTACCCCACCCCTCCCAACTGATTAAATAATAGACGTGAGCAACTAAAATGTTTTGGGAGACAGAGCTCTTGATAAACTGGGGGTTGTTGTTGACAATGATTTCAAAATTTTAATATTGAAAGTAGGGTTTTTGTGCAGTGTGTGCCAAGTTTGTTTATAGGTAGGGGGTAATTTTAAAATTTGAATTTCATTGCCCACGCAAAGACACCCTTGAGTATGAAGGAGCAATTCTTTTTTTACTTAATTTTTAGAACGAGTGTACTTCTAAATATATAAAACTCAAAGGTGACTGACTGACTGACATAGCGATCTATCAACGCACAGCTGAAACCACTGGACGGATCGGGCTGAAATTTGGCATGCAGGTAGATGTTATGACGTAGGCATCCGCTAAGAAAGGATTTTGATCAATTCTACCCCCAAGGGGATAAAATAGGGGATGAAAGTTTCTATGAAACTTGCCCACGCAGACGAAGTTGCGGGCAACAGCTAGTTAAATATATAACTGTATAATGCTCGTTACTGACTGCCAAAACATCATCAAATTCCCTTTAAAATATGTAGTTGGAATTCAGTATGAGTTTTCTATGAACAGGGAACAACAATTAATACAAAACGTTTTGCGAGTTAACTATCAAAGTTATTAATAGTTTCAATTTAGTAACTATTCGCACATACCTTCCTATAAGTAAGGGATGACAGTTCCAAGTTTAACTATGAGAGTTAGCAGATTAAGATATTTTAGCTCATATTAGATTAATGACCAAACCTTTGTATGAATATAGGATAAAAAACTTAGGAAGTTAGGATGTTTGTAATTAATTCAAACATTAGTTTTAACATTTCAAAACCCTTCTGATTATTGAGCTTTAAAACAAAAGTAAGTCCTCAAGTTTTTTAAGAAAAAAACAAGTTACATACCGTTATACAAAGATCCATACCGTATACTTAACCTACAATACTATTTTGAAAGCCTACAAAAGCTAGTAACTCCAACACCTACCTAAAAAAATCTGAAATGAGGTAAAAATATACCTGGTTTTATTTCTATAAATAAATTTTGTAAACCAAAAGTTTGTGACACGTCGCAGCTGATTAAGTTTGAGCTTTCCTTCTCCGGGAATCGATGGAAATTGTTTTCCATTAAAAGCGGCTCAGCATAGTACCACACAAACGTCATCAGTGTCAGAATTAACCCTAAAACAGACGAGCCCACATCATCATACCCCATAACTCCGGCCCAAACCGCTTGCAAGCTCAATCCTAACCCAATAATGATAATAAGCGGTATTGTTAGCAGCCGAGGCTTAAAACCTGAACATGTCATGAAGTAGAGCTGGCTGGAGAGTCGTTTATCAGAGGCCGGTCGAGTAGGAACGCGTAATTAAACCTTACTTACTGGTGATAAGGATGTCCAATTTGTACTAGCTGCAACTGTAAAGAAACAGTTGAAAGACGGCATCGCAAAATTCCTGACATTGCATTAGTGATCACGATACTACTCAACACTGTTAAGCGAAAGCTTAACGTGTTTTGGACGCCCTAAATTGAGTTAATAAAAAAAAATTTTTATTTGCAAATTGACTACGATACTTTAACATACTTTATCCTAGCTTAGAAGCTAAGAAATTCACTGTTAAATACACCTTTTTACTTCAATGTTACCGAACCTATCAACCAAGACTTTAGGTTTAGGCTTTAGGTTAGCGTCATCGATATTATTAACCATCGAGTTCAGATCATCCACCTTTATTCAGATACTTGTTTCTTACAACACCAAATACCAAACACAAAACCTAAACCAGTTGCTCTCAATTCTACCGTTCCGTATGTCCCACCTAACAAACAAACAGGCTGCTCCAGACAAGTGAAATGAAATGGATAGGAACGAAGCGAAGTCGCGTGAGATGTCGCTTCGAGTGCGCCTGTCGCGCCGCGATTACTCTCCATTCGGCCCGGCCGTATGTCACGCTCATAGACCGATTAGCTATCGAGTTTGGTTCGAAAGTTTGTTCGATTATGGCCAGTTTGAAATCTATTTTCAAATTAGGAATAAATTATGAAATGAGTTTTTATTTAAGCTTAAAAACGCTTTTCAAATATCGAATTCAGGGTTAACACTGTTTTGTAATAGGTACCTATGAAAAATATTAATTGTTTATTGTAGGCATTTTAAGTTGAAACAATTATTGGATTACTGCAGATTATAGGGGGATTTGAACACATTAAAATAAAACTAGTAGGTACATTATATATTTAAATCGCACTACATAAATACCTACTTATGTTACAGCGTTCGTAAACCAATTACGTATAATTTCATATTTCCAATAACAGGATTAAATATCAAATGTTTTGATTAACCGAACTCCCGCCGTCAAAGTTCCGTCGTCAGAAATTTAATAAGCTTTCTAAACAATAACATCTGCCTACGCACACTATAGGCTTATTATTATATTTGGTAGCAAAGAGGATTTATTAAATATTTGTTTTAGTGATAATTACTGTCACGTGTCTTGGGTATTAGTAGATTGAGTTATTTATAGAATTAATTAGGTACAGTAGGCTGCACATCAGTGGTAACTGTCATGCACCTTAACTCAATAGCAATAGTTACGATTTTCCTATAAAACTGTTACCAGAAGTTGGCTGTAATATTTCTGAGTTGATAATATGATTATGAAAATGGTGATGTGTGAGTACTTTGGGGGGCGTTATCATAATGTATAAATAGCCTAATTTCAATAGCTGTTTTCAACTTTAAATAGGCATTAATTTCAGAGTTAGCTTGTAGCTTGTGATTGAGAAAAATATCTTGTTCTAAGATAACCACCGGTGTCGGTGGTAGGTATCGGTGAATTTGAGCCATAGTCTGCAACAGATAATCGTATCTACCTTCCTCCAAGAACAAGACAAGCCTAAGGAGCAAGATTTACCCTATTGTCTATATTTGCTTTGAGGATTAAAATTGATAATATAATTGTAGCGTCTAGACGTCTGATATTTTCCAAAATACATACCTATTACTTTTCTGCAAAGGCTTGTGGAAAATTTTAAAATTCTTTAAAGAAAAGGTTCCTGTAAATCATGTATAAAAGTGTGTTTATTTGTCTACCTCTATATGACGCTTTCACAATAAAATCGGCAGAAATTATTTTGATGATTTACAGTTATGTTTTTGTCAATCTATCCAAATTGTATTGAAATATAATTCATTTAGGAAGCGAGAACAGCATGTCGATTCTATAAAATATCACAACTCACTTCGACATCACTCTCACTTCGACTTCGATCTAAAGGTGGAATTCCGTGGACGCGACAATAGTCAACCTATGAAAATGTATGGCACCGTTGCCGAGGCCCGTGACAGTCGCGCGCGGCCGACGAATTTCGTAAGCTGCTCGCGGCATTGTCAACAATTTAATTCTGGTTTTACTAAAATTCTATAGATGTTATTAAGCGCTAGACCATGTTGAGAAGCGTACGGCCGCGAGCGGCTCACGAAATTCGTCGTCCGCGCGCGACTGTCGCGGCCCTCGGCAGCGGTGCCATACATTTTCATAGGTTGACTTTTGTCGCGCGCGGCTGCGACAATCGCGACCCACGGAATTCTACCTTAAAGTTTCGTGATTGACATTGTCAAACTACACTAGCGCTTCACTATCGAGCGTGTTGACAAGTTGAACTAAATTAAAGTCGAGATTTTGACAGATCTGCCAAAATCTGTCTATCTATAAGGGAGGTAGGGGAGAGATGGGCAGTTGGGAGACATCATGAAATCAGAATAAAAGGGGGGTCCTTTTATTCTGATTTGATCATAGTTTTTTTTTATTGGGTAGTTTACGTTACCGACTGGTAACGGTGTTCATCCATAGACTTTCTGTCATTTCTGTGAGTTGTCAAGAACAAACACTCGTAAAAGTACTTAAATATTTTGTTGCGGTTTCGGATCGTTATAAAGAGAAAACTAATGAAAGGTATGTGTATTTTCTATTATTAATGATTGAGTGTCAAAATCTCCAGTTACGATTATAGTAAGTTGATGCAATCCACACCTATTATACCTCTAGAAGAGGTACTACAGCAATAGTTTATGGGCCCCACGTTTTTATTTTAGTCTAATATGACCGGGACCACCGTAGGTTGACAGGTAAGTAACTATTTTTTATTTTCTAGTTTTCAGTGCACATAAGATAAAACCGTTTTAGTTAAGTTTTTTTACCGATTTTTTTTTTATAAACTAAGTCAAAAGTGTCCAATGCTCCCTATGGTAGGGAGGCTTGGACATACCATGTAATGTATAATTTGTAAATTTTTGTTCTTCTTCTTCAGTGAAAATTTGTGAGGTTATAAATCTGCGCTAAAAATCCTTTATAGAATCTTGTTTCAGGTACCGTTGCCAACTTGATCTAGGGACTCCATATTTATCAGCTGTTAATTTTATTTTTTAACCTTTTGATACCTCTTGTATTGCTCGTTATATTAAATCTTTAAGAATTTCCCGTCGCAAACCATTCTTTTTAACCCCCGACGCAAAAACGACGGGGTGTTATAAGTTTGACGTGTCTGTGTGTGTGTGTGTGTGTATGTGGCATCGTAGCTCCCAAACGGATGATCCGATTGTAATGCGGTTTTTTTTGTTTAAAAGGAATGTCATTCGGGAGTGTTCTTAGCTATGTTTGGTGGAAATCGGTTCAGGTCTTCAAGGTCATCAGCTCGTTTGTTAGGTGTGATAGGAATGTTACACGCTCAGTTTACTTGCAAGCATATGTGGGATCTAAAATTTGAAATACTAATGTCTTCTGGAACCACTGAGCTGGTCTGCTGTTAGGACACGAAGATAGGAGACGTAACCCTGAACTGCCTTTTAGTAAACCCATCGAGTTTGGGCTCGTTTAATTTGTCTTGACTAGTTTTCTTCATGTTTCTAATTGACGAGAACCTAATGCTGGAAATGGGATGTGGCGGATGAAACCCTAGAATGATATATAACCCTGGATCAACAAAGGTCCATCTTTATTGTTTCTCAATCTGTGCAATTCTCCCAGAGCCAGTTTGTCATGAGGATTGTTAAACAGCTTCCTTTGGCTGAGATCGCATATAGCGAACCCATCATAAAAAGAAGGAAAAATTAAGGAGCTCCTTTAAAAAACCATGAAATAAAATAAAATTATAAATTTAAAAAAACCCCCGACCCAAAAAAGTACGCAATTATTATGACAAAATGTTATAAACGATAAACCCTATAAAAAGCAAAAAGTAACTTTAAACACTACGTAAGTACCAACTAAAGAATGTCAGACTAAACAAAATTTTGACGTGTCGACGGTTTTATTGAAACCGTTTAAATATCTCGTAATGTTGAAACTGATTGTAATTTTTAGGATAGCTCTTTGATTTTATCTAGCCAAACATAAGAAATGACAATAAAAGTTGATTATCTGTAAAATCTGAATTTTTAATGCAATAAATGTGAAAAAGTGCCCATCCCTCCCCTACCTCCCCTAAAGTATGAAATGACATTACGAATCGAAGTGAAATGCGAGTTGTTGATCGAATTTTATAGAATCGCAGGACAGAGTTGTTATTTATTATATTTCGACTGCAGCACATTTTGGTTTAATTGTACTCGTTTTAATTTTGTTCAATTTTACTGACATACTTTTTAATGATCACACAACCTGTCATGCGTGTCCTGTGGTCGATTTCAAGTTGTAAAAGCAATAATTGCTCCGTAAAATTATCCTGAAATAAGCTGAAACCGCAGCGACAAATTGCTTGCTGAAAATGGCCAAAAAGAGTCAAAGATTTTTCCAGGAACTATAGGTATGACATCAATATCAAAAAGTTTGGTACTACATAACTACTGGTATAACTTAAATTATTGCCAAATGCTGAATTAACTGAAAAATTATCTTTATTAGCCTACAAAGTTATAAATCCCAGACAGACACATCCACATTATGTTAATTTAAACACAATGTGATAAAAATTACGTCAAAAAATTAGCGTTTTCATTAATTATTCTTTTATAAAAGTCCTCATTGACGCACCATCATTGTTACTAATTCGGCTATTGTTTCAACGTCCTTTCAAGCTTATCTTTGTTTCCAATGATTCCTCTTTTTATCAAATTCCCCGCAGGATCCTGGGTTTTTGACGTTTTATTTCTGGCTCTCTTAATTTAATTAATTTTGAGAGTTCATTTTGCTTCCGAGAATTTATAAATACCCATTTTATTTTCATAGAGTATTGTATATTAATACTATCTCGTTACGGGCAAGAATAGTTTCTTACATCTAATATGTTAATATTTCACGATATGTTTCAATCATCATTTAGATGAGAAATGCATTTTAATAAGCTGACTACCTATAATTTTTTTTAGCTGTAAGTGCTAAAAGCTGCTTTACCATAAAAAAATCATATGCTATTTCCTTTGCAACCATTATTTTTCGTAAAAATTAATTGCTATAACTGGTGCAAAATGCATTAATATTATCATATGTTTTGATTACAGTTCCACTGGACATGTGGGGGATTTATTACCGCAATCCTGTCGCGTGATTATTCATCACATGAGGCGTGATGTTTTCAAAGATTGTGACAGTATTCAAAGCAGAATCGTGAATGTTTTTGCTGTTTAATGTTTATTGCTTATATTACTATGAATAAGAACAAAAAATAATAGAGGGTAATAAATCCTATTTACGTTAACCATAGGAAGAAGAGTACGACTTTCTGACACTAACTAAGGTTTTTATACATTTTTAAACAGCTCAAGGTTCGTTAATACGAGCTGCGTATGTATACGTATAGTAGATCTTATTTTCGAGTCTCCAAGTTCATTATTTGATCGGCACAGCCATTTCACAAGAAAAAGATCAACCATTAATTTAGCCATTATCTTTCAAAGTCTATTGTTTCGGCCAAATGTTCAGTAATTTCAGGCAGTTCCACAGCGCACTGCAGGGTTTAGATAAGAATGTGATGCATTAGGGGCGCGCCGGTACAAAGTAAACAGTTGCCTGCTATCGCTGCTCCGCCCACTGCTGGCCGAGTGCAGGCGAATGGGCGATGCGGATACACGATTTAATTACGATAATTTTAGATAGGTAAACAGTTTATTTTTCGGGAGATTTTTATGAAAACGGGATTTGAAAGAAAACACGAACGACGACGTTTTTATGTTCCAAGAGTAAAAATCATGTTTGATGTTTGAGGTTGTCTGGACCTTAGACAGCTAGCTAGCTCATACATTGCTTATCTTCCTTTAAAAAGAGATCTCACAATATTAATAAAAATCCGTGCTATTCATTTAAATTCATTATCATGTCAGTAGTCAGGTCAGTAGTAAAAAGCTTGTTGCAAATGTATGTACCAGCAACTTTATGTATCAATTGTCTTTTACACTGCAAAAATTAAAAACAAAATACTAGTCTCGATTCGCCACAACAGTTAACTCAAACAAAAGTATCCATAAACAATACCGTTTAACTCTCGAACCTCAAAATAAACCATCCATATTTCGTCTACAATCCGTCTAGACTGCGTTCCGTTTTGCCAATGATCGCGACGGAATGCGCGCTTGGTTTGCACATTGATTCATTCCGTTTTGTTACGTTTGTTCTTTGAACATATTTCGCGGTTTAATAAGAGGGCTTTTGTTTTTGTTTATTTTAGGGCTCTTGGAAAATTTGATTGAATTTGATTCCGTTAGAACCTATGTTCTGTAAGATCGGTATAGACCTTTATTTTATTTTAGGGTTATTCTAATTATGCTGATTGACAGGTAAAGCATATTTTAAAGTCTGTACTTTCAGAAGAAGCATGAACTATATATGGAAAAAAATGCCATTTGTTGTTGTAACGACTAATTCAACTGTAGTATTGTTTATTTTTTTCCTACCAAACAACTCATATACAGGGTTACTGGTAAGTAGACCGCATCCTTTCAGGAGGTGATAGTATAGGTCAATATGGACAAATTTGACCCTGGGATACACTGGGCAAAAGTTAACCCGTTTCAAGATAATCGAATTTTAAGATCTTTTCTTTACAAGTCGTCTAGGTACACGTATACATTTTTATTACTAGTTAAAAGTCTCTTTTTTGCGGATTTTTGTGTGTTTTGTGGCTTTTTGGATAGTTAGATAAATGTAGATGTTTTTTAAGTATTCTGCACAAAAAAATGAAGAGTAATATTTTTGAGAAAATATCTACTAAAAAAGTAATTGCTGTTCGCTATAATTTCCTCTGTGATTTGTACAGTTTTATGGTTTGTTATTATGAAATGATTCATCTTCTATCCAAAAACACACAAAAATCCACAAAAACGAGACTTTTGACGAATAATGAAAATTTATACGTGTACCTAGACGACTGATCTTGAAATTCGATTATCTTGAAACGGGTTAACTTTTGCCCAGTGTATCCCAGGGTCAAATTTGTCCGTATTGACCTATACTATCACCTCTTGAAAGGATGCGGTCTACTTACCAGTAACCCTGTATTAATCAACACATTTCCACCAATCTGTTAAACTCATGTATTCGTAATTGGTGACTAAAACCTTTTCCGAATGCATTCTTTTTTTTGAAAACTCTTTACTTCCCCGTTTAAAACCTTAACCGCACACTTCCATACCACTTAAACGTGCTTGCGTGTTCCTATGTTCGTGTAATACGACACTTTAGCCTCAGGCTAACTAGTTTAAATGAAAGAAGGACCGTTGCGACATCACAAAGTAATCTTTGACATCGATCATTCACAAAGCGAAAGGGCCTGGTGTCAGTTCATTGCTGCTCTTTATGTCACTTCAATGTTGCATAGACCAACATTATAAATGGAAGGGTGACGTCATGTCACTTCAATTTGAAAATGGAATCTCTTATTCGAATTTAAATTTCAAATGTGTTTGGATTTGGAATGCGTTTGGAAAGTGTAGTATTATTTTTGTTAAAAATTACTGTCTAAAAATATTTTAAATATTTTTGTTTTTATAAATGATATTTTATTTACGAGTATAATCTACACGTTTGCCAAAATTAAATAGAATAGGTAAACTGAATGTTTTTTCGTTCAAGAAAATACTTTTTAAAATAAAAGCAATACAATCAAAGAGTTTTGTTTCAGTCCGCGCCCGAGACAAGATAATACAAATGAAAGTTTTTCATGATATCAATTCAATTATAATTTGCTGTACCAACAATCCAGAGTTATTTTTATTGACACCATTGTCTAGCTACTTAAGTTCAACAAACTCAAAGAAATCCAATCGAGTATTTCATCAACAGACTCCAATTTAATCAACAAACAAAAGACTGCCTTTTTACTTTGAAACTTTCAATTTAATCAAACAGTCACATCACAGACATTGTCTTTTTACAACGAAACTCTCTCGAATATAATTGACAGATATAAATCTGTCCCTCTATTTTTCTGTCTAATTTGTTGGGCTTGACCCTAGAGTTTGAAAAGTGACATAGCTATGACTTTATTAAACTGAACACTATCTAGAATTCTAAAACATTACAACGTGACCTATGTGTTAAAACATAGGCCAACGGTAGGTGCCTTCGGTAGGCAGTGCAGCTTTTATGTCAGCAGACCAGGGTCCAAATTAAATTGTTGACAAATACTGCTTTTGAAAAGGTATTTTTTTCTGTAAAAATATCTTTTAGGTTATGTAGTGGGCTCTAAAAATTCGAGAAAAACAAAAAGACTAACCCAATACCAGTTACGAGTATTCTGCAGTTGTAAAGGAATGTCAAGTGCATTCTAAGTCTATGAGCACATTACTCTTACACTAGTCTACAAAAAAAAGTCACCATGTTCGTTCACCCGACATTCTCAGACGCTTTAATCTGTCCCATAAGTTAGTAACAAGGGTAGAATATTCACACGATACCTGCTTCTGAATTAAGAGGTGAGAAGTGAGGACCAAAATACTCTGGGCCATAATTATTTGCACAAAACGTCGCCTAATTGCATGCTCTGTTGGCGACATTTCCGAGAGCACGTGACGGGCCCATTAGGGATGGGACATGGTGATAGGAGGAAATTGGAATTCGAATTTTGAATTTATTGTGTCTGTTGGTAAAGAGGACAGGTGATCATGATTTTTTTTCTGATGAGGTTGATTGGGTGGCTTAATTGTTGGGTTAATTAAGGAAAATAAAGGTTATTATGATTGATTCGTAGGCTTCAACGGCAATGATTTTTAAAACCGTATATTCTATAAAATTTAAATGAAACAGCAGGTATGCGCAGATTTACTCTTGCGAAAAACTCCACAAGATGTTGCTTATTTAAAATCAAATAGACTGCACTAGAATTAGTCTTTTTAACCAACTAACAATTTTAATTTCTCTTTTTAACACAGAAGTTATACATAATTTACATTTATCGCTATTCGCTACCATACCCGCTCATCCCACCCACTAAACCCCCACCCTTACTTTTACGTTCAAGTTTACGAGACGTTATGAAACACCGCTCCGCCGGGACAATGTAGCAAAACAATTTCACGCGATAGTTTTGACAGTTTCATACTTTGTTAACAAGTATTATGTTACCTGTGTCGCGAATTATGTGCGAAGTTTCAAGTTTTATAACGTGTAATTGCTGGTATAGTTGTATTAGTTGGGGTGCTGTAGTGTACAGTTTGGGGAAGGCAACGTTTTTGTTTTTAAGGTTGGTGTTTTAATTTTCGATGGTTTGGCTTGTTATTAATGCTTATAATGGGAAGATTATTGTTCTTAGAGAGGTAGTACGATGGGTTAGTTTTCTTCTCCTTTTTTGAATTATGGCAATTTTTGTAAGTTAACCACAAAAATGGTAATCATCAGGTTATTTATTCACTGTTTATTATTGGTGAACTGTGAAATGATTCTATATACCGCTATAAAATACCTATCCAGGCAGTTTTTGCTAATTAAATTAAATTTCATTCAGCGGTTTGATCGTAAAAACTTCATACACATCGGTATGTGTATGAATACAAATACCGATTTACTCTCTCATTTTGTTTCCCAAAAATGCATATAATAATCCGTAGTTCGTAGATTTGTTTGCCTTGATTTCGTATCAAAATAGTAGCAGCACCAATGTGTCAGTATTGATATTATTGAAAGATTTACAGGTACAAGACTTGACGTTTTGTCTCTGGATAGAAGAGCAATGAACGTGAGAGCTTTTGAGACGCCAATATCTTTAAAAGATTGAAAGACGTACACTGTGTGGCAATCAATTTGAGAACGATACAACAATATTTTTCATTAGAAAGTAGCGATAAAAAAACTTAAATTAAACAGTGTTATTTTTGTCTTAACCGAAGCTAGTTTTAATTAATCTAGCTGCTTATGTAATTAAAAAATAAATTCACATATTAAGTATCTTCTCATATTTTTATGCACGATGTAAATATATACTTAGTAAAACTTTGAACTTTGGGCTTATGGAACGTAATTGGTGTTAGTGAGCACTTTCTTCTAAAGTGAAATAATTCCTAATTTTTATTTAGCAAAGAGACGTTATAAGTCATCATTTACCAGAAGTCTTTTATATTTCTTCACCTTGTATAAGGAATAATTGCTATGTATCTAGCTTTATTAATATTGTGCTAACGCTAGATTATATAATATTTACTTAGAGTCTTGGCTGTATTTTATTGCGAGGAAGAGTATAATATTTCTATGATAAACAATATGAGGTAAATAAAAATACTTTATTATAAAAATTTTCTCCTGCACACAGAAAAATCCCTAGACACTGTTAATCGGAAACATTATTTACAGTAATAAGTTAAGCAAACATATAAAACTAAATTAGAACAATTATGTAGAATATATGAATAAATAAAACCTTTTTATTCAGGACACAAGTGAACCCGGGCGAAGGTAAGTACTGAAGATTTTAAACCTCCTTAGATAAAGGCCTTAAGCAAATACAGAGTAAAAAGTTAACAAGTAAAACGCGAAGTAAACAAAAAAAAACTTCATAAAAGAACGCTGGAAGAATATTTTCGTCGCATTTTCTTGTGAAGCATTTAATTTTTAGAGTTCCGTACTTACAGCGTAAAACGGGACCCCATTTCTTTTAACCCTAGACTGCTCTGTCTGTCTGTCACTAGGCTGTATTTCATGAACCATGGTAGTGAGACCGTTGTTTTTTTTTACAGGTGATGTATTTATGTAGCTGATATAATCAAAACATATCAAATATATATATAATAGAGATAAATTAAATATTTTTCCCATACGAAAAACGTTTGGACGACCAGCGTTATAGGACGTCCACCAACAAGGTGGACACACGACCTTATAAAGGTTGCCGGAAGACGCTGGATGCAGGTCGCTTAAAACCTGTAGATACCTGTGGAGATCTTAGGGGGAGGCTTATGTTCAGCAGTGGACGTCCTATGGCTGAAATAATGATAATGATGATACAAAAAACGTGATTTTTTATAGTACAGAACCTATCGTGCGCGAGTCCGAGTCTCATTGGTCCGGTTTTTTACGAAAAGAATGATAAAAGATAAAAGTTATCCAGTCTTCTTGCGTGAATTGAATCTTGATAAGGTAAGCCTGATTGTCGTCCTAAGATATTGTTTGATATTTTATAACAAATTGTGTTGTCACCTAATTTCATTTCTCTGATGCGCTTTTGTCGTTCTTTCGCTTTGATATTTTTTATTATTGAAATCTTTCTTTATTTTTTCTTATCTAATTTATTCCATTGTCCATTCGTGTACCTTCTATAAAAATATTCTAAATATTCTATTCTATAAAAAAAATAACTTTGTGATTTCATACATGCATAAATAACAAACAGATCAGAGCAAATAAAGTAAGGAAGAAGGAAACATGCTGCGCAATTAAAGGGAGAAGAGCAGGAGGATGACGATGATAAAAGCAGTTAAATAAGACTGACATACATAATAAGCTAGTGATATCTGGGGTTAAAATATAAATAGTAGATATGCACTAAGTATGATTGATAAGGTCATCAAGTATTAAATCATCCTATCGCCTAACATGTATTCAAAAGACACACAACATCTCACAATATCCATGGGCTTGACAAATAAATGATTGTCCAGGAAAACCAGAGTAACAAAGAAATGGTTTCTAACATCAAACGTTATAACAGTAAATGAGACATTAACTCGCATCTTCCGAGTCATTACAGACGAATGTATAAGACGGAATTACCAGTGTATCTTGGTACGTGGATCTTGGATTCACGAAATGTTTCGTTTACTAAATAAAGTCAAAGCTAATGAAATGAGTGGTTGATGCAAAGAAATAAATAGATGGATTGTGTGAAAAACAATATGGCTGCAAACAGTGTTACTGGGATGGATGACGTCTGATAAGAAGGTATAAGTGAAAGAAGATGACCCCAAATAATGAACTGGTATAACAATAGAGGAATT
Organism: Helicoverpa armigera; assembly: GCF_030705265.1. Taxonomy (NCBI): domain Eukaryota; kingdom Metazoa; phylum Arthropoda; class Insecta; order Lepidoptera; family Noctuidae; genus Helicoverpa; species Helicoverpa armigera. Next base: position 8,996,964 of record NC_087127.1, on the reverse strand, counting down.
TTAATTCGGTGTTGTTGGTAAGATTAATACTTTTAATGCTTGGAATAAAACCGCAAAAATGCATGGACCTTAACCCAAAGAGATGAGCTGAAACTTGCAGTGTTCGAGAGAAAAGTGTTGCGCAAAATCTATGGACCAGTGCGAGAGCAAGATGGTCGATATCGTCAACGCATGAACCACGAACTGGACGCACTTATTGGGCAGGAAACCATCATCAGGTTTTGCAAGTCACAGACGCTGAGATGGGCGGGCCACCTTGAAAGAATGCCGGATACAAGGGCCACAAAAATAATGACGAGGTGGACGCCGCAACAAAAAAGACCAAGAGGGAGGCCTAAGAAACGTTGGAGCGACTGCATTAAAGAAGACCTTAGAAAGATGGGAAAGTTTACCAACTGGAGAAGAACAGCCAAGCTTCGTGATAACTGGAGGATGATTGTAGAGGAGGCCAAGACCCACAAAGGGTTGTAGAGCCAACGGAAGTAAGTAAGCTTGGAATAAAAGATTCGAGACAAAGTCGCGAACTATAGCATTTAGTTATCAATCACATCAGAAGATATAGGTACATAATTATTTAAATATAGCTTTGACATTATTATGAACCTTATATTAAAATACTTTCTCAAATAAGTAAATGTATAGGTAGTTTATAAATAATGAGTGAAAGTCAAAGTGAATAGGTAGACGAGACAGACTATACAGAATTATTAATATCGAGCAATTGAGAGGACATCATTAATGGAGAATACAGCCGGTCAAAGTTCTTCTGAGCGGCGGTAGAACAGAACTTATTATGTGCTTATTAAGTCCATTTTGCTTTGTGTATGGTACCGATTTTTTTGGTCTGGTTAGATACTAAAATGTGTACTTTAAAGTTTTACCTATAAGAATTATGTACAAAACAAGTTTGTTTGTGATTAGGAGTATATAATATGTATAATCTAATAATATTTGCTAAATACAACTGAACATTATTTCATCAACTCAGCAGAACCGACCATAGTATAGGTAATAACTAAGATAAATTCATGTGTTACGTATATCTCCTAGTAGGTATTTTTCTGATTATTTTGGGTTTGGCATCCAGTCAGTAGCCAACTAGTAGTAAATCCACTAAAACGTCTGCTCGTACATCTAGAGAACCGTGAAAGCTAGAGAGTTGAAATTTTTACAGATGATGTTATTGTTGCCGTTTTGATAAGAAATACTAAAACAAAAGAAAAATAAAATGAAAACAAGAAGACAGTAAATATTTTAGGGCAGTTTTTCTACTCTTATCAGTTTAATCATAAACAGGGATCAACTTATACTGGTTGTTTTGTAATTAGATTGAGTGTTTGTTTGCCTGCGTCGTGACCACAGACGCACAAGTTTTGTCTCGTTCCGCGTCCCGATCGCAACTACGAGTACATATCTACGTAGTTTCTTTACGTAAACAACGTTACGTCACGTTGTGTTCTGTTTTGTACTGTCTGAGTTTTTGTTTATATTTTTGAGAACTTTTGGAGCATATTATGTATTTTTTATCACTGCAGTCTGCCTAATTAAATTAATGTTTCTAGTGAACTTAGTATCTCAGGTACACATGAACTTTGTGCTGAAAATAAATCAGTGTTTATGCACACAAGCTTAAGCTAGCGAATCATTTCTCTGACGGGGAATTATTGTTACCAAATCATATTTATCAAACCTTATTCATTACAGAATAGAATAATATAAAACAAAAGACGATCAAGCAAAAAAAACTATTACAATATTACCGCAACATACGTAACAGGCCCCCAACTAACTCCGATACAACTACATAGTTCCAATATGAGCGACCCATCGCGCGTGCCACGATCGTATATAACCACTAGGACGTCGTAACTCTTTGTGATAGATACTTATCATAACTTCATTACTTCACATTAAACCAGGTAGAATAAAACAAAACACGACCAAACACAAAAAAAAAACATTAAAATATTACCAGTAACATACGTAACAGGCCCCCAACTAACTCCGATACAACTACATAGTTCCAATATGAGCGACCCATCGCGCGTCCCACGATCGTATATAACCACTAGGACGTCGTAACTCTTTGTGATGGATTAGTGCTTTTCCGGCTTTTCAACGGACCCCCAAATGGACCGACCCTTAGGGAGAAGCATCTGTTTACCCATTACTATGAACGAATTTTGGTTAGTGTAAAATGTTGTTTAATATACGTAATGTTGGCGGTCTTGTTTGTGGTTAAATGGATTTTAGAGTTGATTAATTAAAATTATTCTTTTTTCTAGTGTCTTAAACGAAAAGTCTTCTTCTACTTTCAGTGTACCGACCTACATGTTATTTTAGAGGATTTTTCGCGTTCTTGCTATTTCAATCGCCGTCAAAAATTTTGCATGAGCCTTTGTATCCAAACGGTATATCTGCTATTCCGATGTTCAAAACACAACACTATCTGACAAACTTGAACCGATGAACATTCACCCTAAGCTCAACATACAGAATGACAAGCGCACCCTAAAGTCTTCCAATAAAACTTCCTTCAACGTCTATAAATTAAAGATATTGTTAAAAATTTAATCAGACTCGCGAAAGTTAAAGTTTTAAACGGCGTAAATGAAATTACGTTCAGCCCTTATCTTCTGGAAGTTTCTTTTGGATGGAATTTAATATAACCTTGGTAAAGTTGCTATCTGAGTAGACGGGGTTAGGTGTGAATTAATTTGATGTGCAAGTACATGCATATTATGCTCCTATCTTGTCTTATGATTGTACTTGTAAAACTTTTGGAGTTTCAAGTCTCGGGGTAATGGATGGGAATTTTGTGCCCGTTGGTTTATTGTTGCTTGAGATGGCGGATTTAGCAGAAATTTTGACGGATGTAATTTTCATTGTATGTCTCTTTCGTAGGCGGAAGACCATAAAAACGCGAGTCGCTGGGACATGGCAGGGATATTATAGTTTGTGACAAACCTGAGAGAAATACTACTCATTACATCGTTAAAATATTCAATGTTTAAAGAATCAGCCTATCTGCTTATTTCAAACCAGGAAGCCAAAAAATGGCAAACAGTAAGTAAATAGAGCCGATTTTTTTCAGCCTGATAAAGAATTTACCTTACCTTAGGTACCGACTTCTTATTTATTTTCAAGTACAATGTTGTCAGTATATGACTAAAATATATTGTGGTTTTTTGTATAACTATCTCTATCCGGGCTAAAATTCTTCGTGCGTAGGAAAATATTTTACATGATACGATGGAAACAGAATGAAAGCTTTACATGCGTAACGACAAAGTTCATACATAATGATTATATCTGTAATTCAATCCACATTTTCCAAAAGATATGAAAGAAATAATATGGAGAAACTTCTAGGAACGGAATATATTTTGTCACGTGTAATAAAGGCCAAAATACAAAGGATGAGTATATTCCCAACTCTGAACGCAAAGCTGGACTTTCAACACCTATACTGAGAATTTCCTGCCACCACGGTATCGACGCAGGAACTGGTTGTACTTGACTGTAAAATATTTCTGCGAACTCATAATGAATGACATTACTTATAGTAATAAAGTATTGATCGTTGAAAACAGGAGAGTACGTTAGCTTTAATGAAGATTTCTTTTATTTAAATAAAATTATCTAACCCATAACCTTCATAAGAGTGCTTGTCAAAATTTAATATGTTTCTTGTAAACGAACACATCAAGCATTTAAACTTCGAAATGTAATTTGTGCCATTCAAGCCAAAAGCAAAAACCGTACCACGTGATCAGTACGTTGCAAATAAAATAAACAAATGAAAACTATCATAGTTGCTCCAATTTTTAGCAACACTTACCGAACAAACATATTATCCTCCCAACAAAAAGAAAACATTATTCATAAATGATCTTTGGAAAATGACAGCATTTTACGATATTTATTGCTGGCACATTGTGATAGAGCGTGTTCGCTACGATAGATAGCGTAAAATTGTTTGCCCCTTGTCAAATGCGAGTATTTCCCGTAAATATTTGACTACGCACTACATTCGATGTTAGTCATGTTTGGGTAGGAAATAAAAACAATCGTTTAGGTACGGAACTTTGTTGGTTTTAGCGTTTTAGCATAAAATGTAGGTGGGCTAGGGTTTGTTTGTGTCTAGAATGGAAGTAAGCGGCCTTTATAAGTGAATTTAGGTGGTACCTAATAAAAATAAAATTTGACTTTACTTTTATTTATTCGTAAGATTATCTCATAGGTGTCAAGTGTTCCCTACAACGTATTCTAAATAAAATTCTTCAAACAATACAATACATTTCTTCAGCTACGCTCACAAAAAAAGTTTATACAAAGTGCATGCATTTACGATCAAAACAAACGATTAATCTTAATTTATTAAATACACTCCATGATCATCATCTTATATCATTTCGACAGAATTATAGCTACAAACTCATTTAAGGTCGAGGACAGATATGCGAGGGGATAAGAAAAGATTACACTCATATTTCCGAACTCCCCCTAATAATTAGGCAAATGTACTGTAGCATCTTTCAAGAGGCGACTGTCATTTATTTTACATGTAGCATGTCATTGTGAAATATCCCTCTTTTCCAAGATTAATATTAGCCCATCATTGTCGAAGCGAACCCATATTTTTGTTTATAATATAGGTCCTTTGTTTGTCCAATAACTCGAAAATCCGTTCCAAATCCAAAAATATTTCAAGCCTAGATGTTCAAACAAAAAGGCCAATATTCTATACCAAATATAAAAAGTACCTATATTTTTTAGCTGCCAAACACTGGCTGAAAATATTGCGCCTAAAAGTTATCACGGCGGAAATTGTTTAGAAAAAAAAAAACTTGAATAAATACTTAAACATTTATTCAAACAGCCTTTATTTACAGCGATTAAAAACACGAATTAACTCGATGTGTGTTCATCACCCCTCAAAACGATTAAAAATCAAATCAAATGAGTTTCGTTACTATAGAACATGAAAAACATGAGAGCCGGGTTTCGGGGCAATTAGTTTGCCGTCACTGTTTTGTGTTTAATTATTGCACACATTTATTTACACATTAGGTTAACGGCAAAAACGGGTCCCTCTTTTCAAATAAATTGTCTGTGTTGTAAGCTGGACTTTAAGAGGACCATCCCGGGTGAATACGCTACAATTTCAACGCTAACATTATCCATTGCGCTTTTAGTATAACACCGTCGTCCAATTTTATAGATAAAAGGTATGTTAGCCAGCAATGGAACGCGAAATTTTGACTTGATAGATAGTGTTGTGTGTTTCATGGTTGCTGCCAAGGGACTTGGGACCCCAACAATTTGTTACATGTATCGTTACTTGCGTTCTGTATTTTTGGAACAAAGAAACTCCGTCTATTGTCTGAACTCTTATCTATAAGGTTGTAATTTGGTTGGGGAAAGTCAACGAAAAATCATTGAAATGACTTCGGTAAAGGGAAAATATAAAAAATATTTTCTCCTTCCTTTCCTGTTATTTTGGCAAACATTTTAAAGAAGTTATTATTTTTCACCTTTTTAAAGCTACTTATTGAGTACTTATGGGCATTTTTACCTCGTGATTGTTATATTTTTTTGTCCGTCGATTTTTTGCTGAAATTTTTAATTGCATTGCATAACTTCATTTTATTCCCCAAAATAAATTCCATATACTGCGAGTAAACGGAAAAACAAGCGAGTATCAAGTAACTATCGAATACTTTCAGTTAAAAACAAAAGCACTTTTGCATAGAATGCTATTTGATATAGGTACATAACCAAAAACATTTTTTATCTTTATCTTTTCAAAATAAAAACATGCAAACAATTTTAAACCTTTTTGCATCTGCATTTGTTAGTCGCCAATTAAAAACGAATGCGTTTTAAAAATACATTTCGTTTTATGAAAAATGAGTTTGTATCGGCAAATTAATATTTCGTTGCGCCATATTGTTCAACTAAATGGCTTCAGCTGGTTTATAGGGCGAGTAAAAGTAACAATATTCGTGAACTGTGATTACGCAAGTTCCAAAGAAAATTAGTTTTCCAAGAAATTATAATTAAATGGTGATTTGATTCGTTAACATTAAATGTTTTGCTGAAACAAGGGAACCGCAGATATTTGAGTGTAACTAATCATTCTTGAGAAACTTTTGGTATAGAAAACATAATAATGGAATTGTACTTCGTATTAATTACCTACTTAATTTCTTATATAACTTACCTAATAGCTATATTTTTATTTAATACACATACCTACTTACAAGAACAAGTAATGAAGATCAGAGAGGTCAAAGGATGTCTGTATGAACATTATGGAACAGTGATTTAGGTACTCATGTTCCATGAGTAGGTACTGTAGGTAACGCTAAAGCCTACTGTTATTAATTGTCCCAGCCTCGCACCATATGACCTTCTCGTTTGTCCATTTAGAATTTTAGCCCAAAAATACTGTAAAAACGTAAAATGTTTCGTTTATAACAACAATGTTCGCCATCCTTTTGGGAACAGTGAAATGTCCGTACCGTGATTGTTTAATTTTGATTTAAAAAATCCTTGTTATTTTTGACAAAACCAGTTTCAACTAAAAATGATTTGCCATTTTATAACAATGGGAGTTAGAATTTTCTATTCTGCTTTATTATCGCAGATTGGTGTCCATATTTGTTTTTAGAATACGTGATAAAAATACATTTTAGAATAGATTGAACTGGGAATTTGTAACTATAACTTTTGTTCGCAGTGAACAAATCAAAATGAAAAGCAGTTGTCATTCTAATATTGTGAACATTTTACAAGTTACAGCTTTAAAGTCATTTAATGACTAAAGTTTAGAGCGAAGAATGCATTGATGAATCTGCTTCTAATTAAAAGGCGTTTATTAAATCCATCTATCTTGTTCAATATAACTTAGGCCATTAAATCTCCTTAATACTTTGACAGACAATTCACACTATTCTAATACCTGTTCCACACAACTTGATTAATCCAATAAAGCCCAAAGATCAATATAGTTGGCCTAACTATGCGAGGTGCGACATTAAATCGTCCCTTTACTTCCAAAGTTCCAATGAAATTATTGACTCTAATGTGACTGTAATCGACGTGAACTTTGCGACGTTTCAGTAGGTCGTAACTCTGTGGAATTTAATCAAGCATCTTAGATCTCGGTCCGGGTCTCGATATTAATCAGTGTGCTATTCTGTAACTTTACATACTTAGTCTTTGACAAGGTTCACACATGTTTGTTATTGTTGCCGTTAAGGTATTGTCAAGCCTGAGGGTGAATATATTAAATCTGTGGGCACAACATTGTTGCTTAGGGCTCCGATAGGTCCTTTGTGCTAGTTCATAGATTGGTTTTCGGAGTTGAATGGTATTCGTAATTATTGATGTTCTCGATTTTCTTGGTGTATTCTGGTGTATCAGTCTCTTGTCTGGTCGGCATTGTGTATTTTTCAATGAAATATTTTTGTCCCTTTATTTGTCTATAAATACTTTTTTGAAATGTCATTCATGTTTATTTTTAAAATCTGTAGAATATCGTGGTATACCAAATAATTTGGCGTCCCTTAATTTGCGCAATGATTCAAAAACAACATCATTAGGACGGTTCATTTCCGTCCATGATTGCTGTTTTCCACTTCGTGTGGACTCATTAAGACTTTATAATAAGTTTTACCAAATAATGTTTGGTTTGCTTTGGGACCATGCAGTTCAATTTTGACGAAATAAACCTTCAAAGTTCAAATAACTGATAAGTTAATACAGATATATCATACAAAATATTTGTTGCTTAGGTGTACCTATCCCAAAATATTATTTAGATAGATTATACAAAATTGAACAACTTCCATAATGAAACATATGTTTGTTATACCGTACTAAAATCGCAAATAGCAATAACATTGATCAAGTCGGAGAACTAAAAACTTCGGCCTAAAAAAGTAGACTAATTGGTTTATTTTGAAATGCCTAGTTCGACCTCCTGAACCCCTAGAACGATATGTTAACATCACATCAAAGACATAACTCCAATCGTACTGTCAATAAATAAAACTCAAGAACTTAGTCTACTTGAAAATACAGATGAAGAAAAAAGTGTAAGAACGGCTATAAATATAGTACACATACGAACAGACGCAAGTGAACATAGCGTAGTCAACAATGCACTCCCAATTAGACTGAATTCCGCGCCACATTAAACAGTCCACAAATAAACTGAAACAAACGTAACGAGTGAAACATTCCAACCGGTCTATAGTAAGTAGAAACTGAGCCCTAATCATGTAGCCCGGAACTCCGGAACTCCGTAACTCCGAAAGTCCGGAACTCCGGACATAGTAACTGACCGGAACACTCAAATACATTACGTGGACGTTATGACCGTCTACTTGGCTCCACTTGTATGGGAATTTAAATACTTGTACAGTTAACCGCATATCGATGGTGAATAAACCAGTTTATACTGAGTCGGTTATAAGTGGAACTCTTACTCGAAGGCCGTTCAAGTTATGCTGGTACATTACGATGCTTAATATTGATAAGTACCTAGATGATCGTATGCGGCGCTTATGATATGTTGAAACGTTTTGTTTTGTGGCTTCATGTTCTAACCCTTGTATCGCTACACTCATATATTGATTGGACTCCTCAATGCTTGGAAATTTAATCATCTCGTGCTTCAAGAAACTCTTGATTTCTTCCGTTCCTAATAGAGTATAGATACTATAGTTTACAATTGTTGACGCTTGACCTATTAACGCTTGGCATTTTAGAATTTTTAAAACACTACTGAAGAATAAAACTAAACAAAAGTCGCTTTTTCACATTTCACAATTTCACAGATGATGTATTTTTGTTGATACCTAAAATAAATAGTTAGTGTGTATTTTTTTTCTAAACTACAAAAATTACTTACATGTGATGAAAACCGCATAATATTTATAACAAGCATAACACACAAGCAACCGCTTAAGCACTTTATTTAGCACCTACCTCTATGCAAGCAACATTTTTATTAAAATAAACAAGAATTTAAAACTAAAACCTTTCAGCCCCAACTAGGTAAGTGGAAGTTAACAATAAGTTGGGGGCAGAAACTGGACTGCATCGGCTTAACCTACTTAATGAGAAGCTTTGCAATTTCAGCACGTAACTTCAGGTGGGAGCGCCGATTGTGAGCAGTACTACATATTGAAGTTCTCACTGCGATAACGTTTGCTTAAGCTGGTTAATTTATGCTACGTACAATTGGTGCACTTACCCTGTAGTGTGGTTTGATTTAAGTTGGGTGTCGTACGTGTGAAAGTTATGCCACTGTATAGTGGTTCCTGTAAAAAAATATGGAAATAGTAATACTTACCTACCTATTATTACTCTACCTTATTTCATTTTGATGGTTTACGATGTGACTCCAGGCATGTAGCAGCATTTTCTATGAGATTTTTTTTTTTGCTGTAGGCTGCGAAGGTGTGCTTTTTGAATTTAAATTAAAAATAACCTGTAAAGAATACTATGAAAATATAATAAAACCGCCAGGACTATTATTCGAAGAAATAAAACTTTATCATGTTTTTCATTGAAGCTCGTAAAGTACGTATTCGTTTGGAATGTTTAATTAATTTCTTTTGTTTTTGAATTTTAAATAAAGAACTGCAGTTTACTGGCCGATTGTAAAATTTTTATTTCTTTCTAGTGTATTTTGGAAAAAAATTACTCACCATTATGAGCGAGTGTACTTAAGCTGCATTTATTTTAAGTCAGGTAGAAGCCACCACAAACAAACCAATGGCAAGTTAACCCTTTCTGAAAAAGCATCCTTAATATTATGTAACGTTATTAAAATAAACTGCACATTTATCATACAAAAACACTCAACAACAACACCGCAAACTTCTCACCCCGATCGTATAAAAAAGATTTTCAAGATCTGACATCGTTAGCACGACTCTTGAACCCAGTAAACTACTTTATCCAGCCGTTTTTACAATTGTGTGAATGAAAGTAGAACTGGGGCACGCATATTTCTATAGAATAGTGCGTTGAGCACCCTCCTACCTCGTACCTAGTAACGATCCTATATTAGGGACGGAAGACGTCGAGACTCTTGAGTGAATGTTGTGCTTTCATCTCAGGTGTTTTTTCTCGAGAACTCGAGAAGTTACAATACCTGAGTGGTGAAGGGTTAGGAAAGGAAGATTATAAAGAATTGTATGTAGGGAACATGAATGTTTTTTCTTGAGGACTTGAGTAAAGCGGTGTAGGGGTAGGGTATTATGAACGAACAAGTCAAGCGACTTTTGTTTGGTTTTATTCTTCAGTAGTGTTTTGAAAATTCTAAAATGCCAAGCGTCAACAATTGTAAACTATAGTATCTATACTTATTAGGAACGGAAAAAATCAAGAGTTTCTTGAAGCACGAGATGATTAAATTTCCAAGCATTGAGGAGTCCAATCAATATATGAGTGTGGCGACAAGGGTTATGTACCGACTTCTTATTTATTTTCAAGTACAATGTTATCAGTAATTTCAGCTCTCTATCTATCACGGTTCATGACATACAGCCTGGTGACAGACGGACGGACAGAGGAGGGAACAATAGGGTCCCGTTTTACCCTTTGGGTACGGAACCCTAAAAATGGACCAAGATGACAATTACGAATTAGGTACCTAACTCCAACCCATCTAATAATCCTTAATGGCTAAACCAAATCAGTTTCTTCAAGAACATAAATCCAACCACCGAAATTCAGACAAAATCTTATCACGGAGATGAAATACGAGAATGAGACAGTAGGAATTAGGTTAATTGCATTCGGGGACTGCATTATGTCACATTACATATCGGGCCGTCCAGCCAGCGAGAGTGCTGGTCTCCCATGCATAGTTAAATAGTTTTAGGCTCGCTTGCACCATTGCCGGGAGATTTAATTACCGCGAAATACTCGTATAATTGGGAAAAACTAAAAGATTTGTTTCCAAAATGTTGAAGATGACATTTTAATCAGTGTGGCTGTTTACTTGTCTATGTACATACAGACATCATTTTGATAAGATAAGCTAAGAATGAATACTTTACTATTTATGACTTTTTAAACTCTAAAATATCGTCCTATTTTTCTATTTTACCGCTGGCTTTCTTTTTCCGATGTCAAAAATCATCAAATGACCCCTCCCGCTGTGGGTTAGCAGCGGTGAGGGAGTGTCAGACTCTTACTGACTAAAAACCGTCGTGTTCCGTCGTAGGCCTTTTATGTACCAGGGCCGCGGTATCTTTTCAGAATGTTTTGAATAATACAAAATTGTTTAGCAAATTGCAAAAAAAAAAAACAGAAATCGTCGTAGGCTAGATGTACTCAATCTATCAAATGGTATTTTGGCATACACTATAGATACTGACAGACACATAAAAGATGGACGCTGACTTATAACAAAGTTAAGTGAGTTGCACCTCGTACACAATAGTGCAATCCAGCCTTATTGCATAATTCAGTGTCGCAAATCCGCGTCACACGCCGTGCAGATATTTTATTTCACGGAAATTAACTTTAATGAACTTGGCTGTGTTTCAATTTGCATTTTCGCAACACCCTTTTTGTTCGGTTTTTCAATTTTAAACTTTATTTAATTGGGTTAGAGTCGGAAACTGTTGCTGTTGAAGTTGTTTTTGAAGCCGATTTTGTAGTTCCAATGGCTACATAAAGATTTTATTTAATAGGGTTTATTAAATTAGTAAAGTTTTAATTACTAGTCAGCTAATTTTTGGGGTAAAGTTTTGCACCTTTTCACTGGCTATTGGTTACTATGATTTTTTTCCTTAATCTTGTAGGAAACCAGCTTCTTATTAATGAGGTAGTTAAGAGAACAAAATACGCTTTAATTCTCTCTTTTATGAAAAAATCCTTTATTAAGAATGTAGTTACTCAACTCATAGATGAGCTCAACACGAACAAACTAATAAAGACTGCTTAAAAATCTTTCGAAGCTCAAGAATTTTCTAGAACACAACAACAGCTTTGACGGACATTCTTTAATAATAAAGGGGAAGATAAACTGTTGGGTTAAACGTTGCTCAGTACTAAAATAGCAGTAAAAGTAGTGACTGAACCGTTTTCCACGACTTTGTTAGTGTTATGGGCGCAACCTTCTTTATCACACATCTGATTCTGTTTACTTTCTACGTTAGTTGCTATCAAAGTAAAGTGTACTTAAATACATTGTTTTAGGATGGATTTTTAAATGGAGGTGGAGCTTTATCAGTAAGGATTGTCCTTTCGTCGATTTATTGCTCAACTCTTTAAATTGATTTTTTATTGTGGACATTATTATGTTACTTTAAAGTAGCTCAGGTATCGAAACGAGTCATTTTATCCTTTACAGTGGTACTTTAAGTCACTCTAAATAAAAATCTTCAAAACAACAGTACCGTTGAAATTAGTCCTAAATACAGTCTTAAACTAAAGGCCTATTAAACTACTAGAACTACAGTTAAACAAACACACACTACAAGAACCCAGCCATTAGACTACCCGTCCGCTTTCCAATGAATAATAATTGATAATAACTATCGAGCCCGATTGTACATTCATGAACAGTGGTACAGTATAAATTATTTCCTGTCAATGTGACAACCTATTGTTGGCCATACAATAGTCCCCGAATAATGAATGGATATTAATTATTTTAATTTTCCCAATTTGTGTGGTTAACAAAGGATTAATGAAATTAATTGGATGAAAAATGTTTAGTTAGTATAATGCAGTGGGTGTTATTAAAATGCTTATTATCGAGCAGTTTCATTTTTGTGAACGACTGTATCATTAGTAGAAGGCGTAGCTTGTTGAAAATGTTAAACGATCGCTTAAAACGAAGTTTCATTTCATATTTTTCAATTTCAAACAGAGCAAGAAAATCATATCATCCATCATAATGTACCTATATTCTGGCAAATAAATAAATTTCATTACATTTAACTTCATAGAAATAAATGATGAGGGATAACAGCGAACCAGCTAGAAAAAAGATAAAAAAAATATGTATTCTATATGCAGCAAATATCAGCTTCTGTCATCCTCGACCCCGTTCAAAAATTGGCTTTTAAAAACCAATTTAAAATACCAGCAAGCTATGAAAATATAATAAAAATCTCTACCAGAAAATTTACCGGTACAATTCAATGGGCGTGCGAGCGAAAAACTTATACACAGACATAGAACGCCCACAGCGATGTGCCAGTAACAGAAAAACACACAATATGGAAAGTTATTTCATAGTGAGGTTAAAACCAATTCGGATATTCGATAGAAGTGACACAAAACCAATTGGGGCCGAAAACGATCTGGGCTTGAAAACCGTCTGTATTGTCAATGGTTGTGACGTACGATGTGCGGATCGCGCCAAGATTTTTCTGTTTGAAGATGAGAGTGACAGTTACATGTGTCCTGTACACTTGAGTACTGTGACTTTGGACCAGTTTGAAAACAAATATTTTATGAACTTTATAACGTATATTAAAGCCGTTTTAAGACAACTTTAATTCATAGACTTCATTCTGTAAAGTAAGCTTTTAGTATAATTTTGGCGTTGCCGTATATCCTGTTATTACGTGTGCTTATAAAAACTGTATTCAGTTTAAAATTGAGCTCTCGCTGCCTGTGTTTGAAGTTTCTAATTTTTCAGGAATGAAAATGTTTTACTCTTCGCTTGTTTAACGTAACCTCTTTTGTGGTAAAAGCATTTATTATTTTAGCTACGAGGAAATAAAAATTGACAGGCTACGTTACCGACAAAAATACACACTGATATTTTACGAATAGATGGTACATTGCCGAAACATCGTATTACATAAAAGAGGTTTGAACATAATCTTGTCTATGAACATTTCGAATATGGAACAAATTTTTTATCCATCGCCAAATAATCACAACAAAAAAAAATTAAAAAAAGGTTTGATAACACAAAAACTGTTCTATAATATCAATTTCAAACTTAGAACCGCTTAATTTTTTACGACAAAAAAAAAAGAAACTATGGGCACTTACTAATCGCACAAAACTGTCACACGCTGTTCAATAACGACCGCTAAACCACATCGGGAGCGCTGTCATGGCGGACTATTTAGCTAGTTATTAAGCCTGACCTGGCCTTTCGCCAAACATTCAAATTGAACTGGAAATTGCCGTGTTAGAACATGTATTTAGATGCTATCCGTGCGAGTACAGCACATGAATTACTTGCAAATAATGTCTAAGAGAATGTAACGTTCTAAATCTTTGTAGCGTAGATTTGGCACGGGAGTGGCTCAATTTAGTCTTGGCAAAGTATTCGATTAGTCTACACTTTTGTAAAGCCTTAAGCGCTTTAAGTAGTGTTGTAACATATTGTTGAGTTCTTGAAAGTAGGTAGACATTTTTGAAGTGGGTCTGTACAGTTTGGGTATATGGGTTAGTAGACATAATAAAAAATGTGATAATGTAAGTTTCAAAAGCAATTTCCAAATTGTCTTAAGAAAACTTAAGACAAACTTAAAAGTAACATTTCCCCTGTTGAGACCATATTTTCATTCTGAACATAGTTTCATGGCAACCATTCCACCACAGTTGAATTACAAAAATCAGCATACTGGTTTGAGCTGCTCATTCTTATTGTATCACAAATAATTTTCTTCACTCCCAATATTCAGTACTAAATCAAACTAGCAACAAAATGGTTCATAACATTATTTCCAAAGCACAATAGCTGTTGTTCGCATCCGTAACCAAGTCGAAGGAAGCCGCAATTTTAATGCCTTAACAAGCCGGCTTCCTTAAACGGGGCTACACAATGCTATACCAAAATATGATTAAAGCTGTAACAATACCTGCTATGGTGAATATGGCACAATTCCTGACAGCCATTTAATTTAATTAAAGCTAGAAAGCGATTGTTGTATAGTTTTGTACTGAATTGTGAATAAGAACTACCAATTGGAACTATGTAGATACTTAAGTCGACGAATTAAGGGTCATCATTTCAGAATTAAGTAAGGTAAGAATAATTGTAAAGGTGTATGAAATTAATTTAGGTGTTTTATATTTATATACCAAATTAGAAATATAATATTCTATCGACTCAATAACTACAAACTAATTACTACAAAAAATACAATAACCCAAATAAAAATACAATAAAAAAAATACAATAATTCCAAATTTTTCAACATGAATTCTATATACATAGTAATACAATAAAACAAACACATAAACTCCTAGCAACAGATTCCATAAAGATAACCTAGAATATATTTTTTCTAGTTCCATTCCATTTTTATATTTCCCCTCGGCGTTAACGCATGAATTATTATGAAAGGCCAGAAGCTGTGAAAGAAATACGCACAGTTTCGCGTGAACTACTGACCGAGCTTAGTTTAAAAGGACTGACCGTATTTTATTACACAATGATTTATTTGACTCGGGAGCTGAGGTCAATTTAATGAAAAGTGCGTAGTTCTTACACCGTATTGCAATAAATGTGGGACGGTTATGAAAAGCTTTTTTATGGAGCACTAGATTCTTTTTCTGACACTTAAAACACGTCAAAATAGTGTAAAGCTACTTATTTAACAGATTTTAGACGCAAGAGCAACTGCTATTCAGCACATCAAAGGAATCTTGTAGAGCGAAACAGCTTTTGGTATTTTTGCACGTTACGTGGTACAATGCCGAATCACAATTTCTGACTGCAATCCACGCACAACCGATTGATATGATGAGCTTTTCTCCGTCCTGTGTTTTTTCGATCATTCATTTTTTTGCAACTGATTCTAGTTAACTGCAGTTCAAGTATTTTATGTGTATATTAGAGTGATTTTAAGTAAAAGCAATGTTAAAACTAATGGGATATTAATCAGGTCAAGAGAATCATGAATCGATGCACAGGAACATATGCGTACCGTATATTCTTATTAGAATATAATAATATTTGTTCTTCTACAATAGTCCATTCAGATTTTAAATGACTATTATAACATTATTAATTCACTTGAACTGATCTTCATAAAGCAATTCTACTGTAAACAGGAAGCTAAAAATAATTGAGTTATTATAAAGCAATAAAGTGCGTAAACTGAAAATTAAATGCAATGACAATACCATATTTTATAACTAACAAATTCATATGGTTTCGATTGTTAAAACGCATTTCAAACTTTTTTATCCATTTTGACTTTTTCCAAAAAAGTCAAAAGTTTCTGAAGGCACAAAATTCTTCGTGCTCCGCTTGCGTGTCATACCGCACGTACATCTTACGATTTGAGTCAAAGGAGATGACGTGAATTTAGACGTGAATTTTTGTCTGTTGGTTCAGGATATTTAAAAAAACTACTGAACAGGATTTCATGGGATTTTCATGAATTGAGTGAAACTGACTGATGAGTAAGGTTTTAGAATAAATACAAGAAATCAAATTCGGGTTCAAAGAATTGATCCAAATATTATAATAGGTATAAACAAATCAAATGTACAAACCAAAAATTTTTACAATAGTGATACGCATAATCACGCATTTCATTTGTTAATATTTAACTGTATTTTAATGAGTGACTATCATAGATCATAGGTAGGTGTCGGCCATATTAAAATCGATTCAAACTCTAAACAATGGTTAGTTACAATGATATTACTGGTTTTGTTGTACGCTGTGGCGTTTATTTTGGTAATTTTTATTTATGTTTTTTAACGTTTTGACTTTTAATCTTAGTGCGGCCAAGGGCAATTCAAGTTCAAGAGCAATGTCTTACTCGTCGCATCTTACATTATATTAAAAATGGTTATAGAAGTATATAAAGTATCTGCTTGCAAGCGTGTGGTACACCTTAGGTATACTTATTGAAATCCTTTTCGTATTATTGTGTCATTCGCTAAGTGACTAGTATTGTCCACACAGTCTGGCTTGTGAGCATTTTGTATTAATTGTTAATCCTATTATTTATTTATTTACCTAAAAGTACCTACCTCTAGCTTACCTACACTTACTAATGAGTTTAAACTTAATGAACGATTTTGCAGGCTATGGACATAGCTCCCGAGAGGCATGAGTTAGAATATATTAATCACAAATATTTGAGGAATATGTCAATAACATTTCGGAAACTCAGCAGAAATAGTCCACATTATGTCAATATGGAACTGGATGCTATTGTAGGTGTCGGGAATAATCTGACGGTAAGAGATTATATTTTACTTCTGGTTTAAAGAAGACTGTTCTTTTTATTACCTTTCAAATATTTAGCGAATTAATTTTACCGATGTTTGTGATCTCACCATGTCAATTTGAGAAGGTATATTTTCTTGAAGTATAGAATAAGGCGTTGTTCCTAAAGAAAACTTGCTATAAACCAAAAGCTCGGTGTATTTCTTGTGGTTTTGCATAGATGCTGATTATACCTATTGTTTTCTTCCAGTTGAAAATGGCGTTATTCGAGTTCTTGGGCGGCCACTACATACCAACGCCTATCATGGTAACTTACAAGTTGTGCGACTTTCTATACAAAGAGCCATTCTTTGGAAAAATGTACGCCAGACAGATTCCTGGGAATTGGTCCTGCCCTTTTCCACCGGTAAGATTTTTGAAATGTATTTATGTAAAAAAAAAAAATATTTAAAGTTAATAGTATCT
Organism: Helicoverpa armigera; assembly: GCF_030705265.1. Classification (NCBI taxonomy): domain Eukaryota; kingdom Metazoa; phylum Arthropoda; class Insecta; order Lepidoptera; family Noctuidae; genus Helicoverpa; species Helicoverpa armigera. The sequence continues at coordinate 8,979,305 of NC_087127.1, read as the reverse complement.
TGAAACGTAAATAAAGCGGTTCCCATATTAGGCCCCGCAAATATTATTTAGATTGGATAGCTAAGCGCACGAAGGGAGTATAAACCAAAGTGTCAGGTGTCTTTGTTTTTATTTTTAAGTTTTTTTTTTGTTTGAAGAATATTTTTGATTACTTCGTTTATGTAATTTTTCAGGGTGAATACCACTTCATGAATCTAACAATACATTTGGAGAACTTTCCCCACAACATACCATTTACCTATTCCTCCTTAACTGTGAGGACTCGAGCTGATGTTCAAGGAATCCTCACAGCTACCAATGAGGAGGTATTTAGATGGAAAACCTTTGTGAAAATAACTCAGAAGCTACAAATGAAGAATAAGGTTTCTCCATATAGTGCGAATAACAAAGTGTCTTACGTAAAGAAATAAAAATATATTTTTATCAAAGTTTGCTAGTTTTATTGTTTTCGCGTTTTGAGAAAAAAAAATTTTTTCTATTTTTTTTTTATCTAAGTGAAAATTTAATGTACTTCATAATTATGTCTTCACGCTCCTAACTACGTTAAGATGTGGTAGATTTCCAATACAATTCTCAGAGAAAGGTAAAGTGATTTCGGAACTGATCCGAAAGAGTGAGTTATCGCTAAATTAATTTTTTTTATGACGTGTGCAAAAAAAACTGTTTTTTTGTTGGGATTGGGACACAATAATTTTAAGTTTATTTTTGTTTCGCAGATTATATTCTGATTGCATTTTAATATGCTTATTGTGTGAATCATTAAAGTGGATTGCTTTCGACACTGATATTAAAATATCACATTGTATCGCTCGTCATTAAAATTGATGCATGTAATTTTGTTTGCTAGCTTAAACGTGACTGAAATTTGGTAGATAGTACTTTTGTACTAGAATTATGAAGTTATTATTGGTTGTACTGTGTACTTTCCAATTTATTTCGGTAAGTTCCATTTTAATGATTTGCTGTGTCATGCATGGTCGATAGAGTAATCTATTGTCATTTTGTTGTAGATCAAGGCCATTATAATTTGAGTGTTTTATGATTAATACTTTGTAATATAATTAGGTTCTTTCTTACACAAATCACGTGATGCGGTGATAGTCCCATCTAAGTAAGAGGAAGTGCATTATGCACGGAAAGAAATGAAGATGGTCCTGGTTGTGCTTCTTAACGTTATTGAATGTCAACTTAGCAATTTCTCTATACCAATTAAATATGTTTTACGTTGCAGCTAGGGCATGCAATACCGGTTAACCGGTTTCGTTTTTACCGATAAATCGCCCATTTTTGCGAGTTTTAAATTACCGGTAAAAATAATATGAAACCGGTAATTTACCGGTTTTTAAGATTTTCTGATAAAATATAGCAATTGTTCATTTAACGTCAAATCTTTGTTATGTAGCCTGAATATAATGTAATGTTGCATACATTACGTATTCTAAGAGTGTTAAAGTTGCTGTTTTTTAGGAAAGTAAACTTGTGTGTCCTTAACTATCTCAAGGTTAGATACAAATCTTCTTTCTCATCTTAATTTATAAAATCTAAACAAATTGTATTCATTCGGTTATTCTGTTTTTCCTCATAGCTGTCAGCTCATACTAGGTACAAATGTAGCTAATGCTTATGTTACCTACTCTATATCTTACTGAGCAAGGGCTTTTACTTCACCACCATGCGGACAGCTCTGAGGACACGGTGGAGCACACAGTCCAGGTGTGCACTGCCTGGGAAGGGTACCGCCGTGTTGTCGTCGAGGCAATAGGCAGCGGCGACCTTTCACGTCCTTCCCTGGTTCAAGCCATGGTCCGGAGCTAGAGGGAATGGGAAGCCGTCGCCTCCTTCTGCGAAGCAGTCATGCTCGAGAAGGAGACGGCGGAGCGACTGCGAGTAGCACCTCTCATTCCAGCCGCTGTAGTGGACCAGGAAGACACCACGGGCGCCAAGGGTCGAGAGACGACTCCCGGCCACCATAGGCGTCGGTCTGTGGGCGGTGAGTTCGGGTGGCTCATCGTTCCACCGTCTGCATAGACAACTGACCCGTGTCAGCGGCGCGCGTTGTTCCACGGGCTCCTCAGGGAGATGTCAGCAAACCCAGTGGGGAGCAGGGCCAAGGCCTGCCGGGGCCGCTGGATTGTTCGAAAGAGTTATCGCGACCCTGGTCCGTAAAACGCCTACTAAAAAACATGGGTTTTAGACAGAAAGAGTCTGCCATTTGATGATTTACCATAAAAAAGGGCTTTCACTTCAATGAAAAAAATAATTTTTTTATGGTAATTATTAGCGTTTATCCCGTCTTGTGACGGGTCGGCTTTGGGTATCTTCTTGCTGAATAGACATCTTCCTCTTCGAGTTCGCAGATTTTCATGTCATTCATTACGACACTCAACCACCACGGTTTCGGCCTGCCTTTGCGCCTTTGACCGGGTATTTTGAGATTGAGTATCACATTCACACTGCCGATGTCCTCAGGTGTCACTCCTTTTTACATGTCCGTACCATCGCAGCCATTTCTCTTGCATTTTGTCAGCGACATCGCGTACGGATGGTACTGACATGTTTTTTGTTACGGCCCACGTCACAAAAAACGTTTACCACCTTATACTTTGCATATTTATTTAGTTTTTGCTTTAAGACTACCCAATCTTATTGTTATAATATCACATTTTTTAAAAATTACAAAAATTACCGTTTTACCGGTTTACCGGTAAAAATATTTTTATTACCGAATTTTTACCGGTAATTTTTGTTTTACCGAAATTGCATGCCCTAGTTGCAGCCTCTAGAAATATTTCCTGAGAGAGTGATAACAGAGTCTGGGCATAGTAAGTGCATGCCTAAAGTCACCTTCACGTTTAGAAAGCGCAGTCGTCACAGTCCTTATTACATTGATTTTGATTTTAACGCCACCACTGGATATGGGAACAATTTGACGGTAAACTTGCTCAATTATTTTAGATTTTTTTATGTAAAAAGTCGAATGAATTATCTTAGATATTTTTTTATTATTATAATCTAGTACCTATCTGGGTATCGCTGTATCGTATCGTTGGGTCAATCTTGGAAGCTTTTTGAAACGACACGGAGAAAATCTGAAATCATGAAAATCAAGGAAGAAAGAAATAATATTTTTTAGCAATGATGTTGCTTCGACCTTATTCGATTATTCAATTACATCTCGTTATACAAACATGCTACTCTTGAAACTTTTTTACAGCTTCAATGGAGTCTAAAAGAATACATAAGCGGTCGCTTCGTCCCCATACCGGTACAGTTTGAATATAACCTATGCGATTATCTATACAAAGATATATTTTTTGGGCGAATGTACGCGAAACAACTGCGTGGGAATTGGTCCTGTCCCTTCCCACCTGTGAGTACCTACTTCTATAAGATATTTGACCTTTAAATACACGAGTGTTTGCCTCTCATGACGACCTTTTTTTTGACGAGTGGAGTTTTGACAAGCTGTGGCTTGAGCATCATTAAAATGTTCCAATTTATTATGTAATGGTATGTTTTTTTTCTCTTGTAGAAATGATATTCTGGATTCATTCCGTTTCCTAGTGACAGCTATTAATTTGATATTGGGCTTATAAAAAAAAATAAGGGGATTAGGAAAACACAAGATCTAGCTTAGGTGCTTAATTGTCATAAGAGAGGAGTTCATACCTTCTTACTTGTCCATCCCCGTTTATCCATTAGGTTAGTAGTTCAATGGTTTCTTAGATTCTAAAAGTGACTAGTAAAGAAAAAGTGTTTTTATCTTGATACTAGGAACTAGGTCCCCTAAGACACGGATTCATACAGTGTGCCATAAATCAACTAAAATACTCGTTTCATTCCAGGGCCGGAGCATTTTCAGGAACTTAGTCACATATTTGGACCATATACCATTAGTACCGTTCACGTATTCTTCACTTATAGTAAGGACTCGTGTTGATCTGAACATATCCATAGGACCACCGGGCGGTCCCGTTGAAGAGATTGCTTTCATAAAAGTGTATACGACGGTGAAGCAACATCTGAAGAATGGAAAGCATTAATATGTTCTTTTACGTTAACTAGGTACACATGTATGAACTTATATACTATACTATAGGTATAGGTACCTACCTAATTAAAAGTTAATATTATTTGTAAGTTCCCATTCGACATAAAAATCTATTCATGTCTATAATCATATTATTGTTTGGCTGTGTAATCATTTTATGACTGGCTTTTATAAAAAAAAATCATAAATGTAAACTGATTAATAAAACACACATTTTTATTGAATTTTATTTTATTTTCGTAAAGAGTTACATAAAATACAAACCATTTTATAAAAATAAGAAAAATCTGTACGCAACATTGTCACAAACAGGCACAAAAAACAATATTACCGGCTCACATCAGCGACATCGACATCAGCTACAAACCGCCGAAAAACTTAATAATAACTCCATACACCACGTTTTAAAATTAAAACCACGAACGCGTGTTATTTATTATTTTTCTCCGGAATTTATTCGCAAATTGAAATTGCAGTACACCAGTATATCGACAGTCTTTTTAGGGTTCCGTACCCAAAGGGTAAAACGGGAGCCTATTGTTTTCGCTCCTCTGTCCGTCCGTCTGTCACCAGGCTGTATCTCATGAACCGTAATAGTTAGAAAGTTGAAGTTTTCACAGATGATGTATTTCTGTTGCCGCTTTAACAACAGATACTGAAAACTAGAATAAAGTATTTTGGGGGGCTCCCATAATGATACAACAAACGTGATTTTTTTGCTCATTTCCTAAATAATGGTACGGAACCCTTAATGCGCGACTCCGACTCGCACTTTTTTTTTTCGACCCCTTTGAACACGCTTTCATGAGCTTCAGGGCCTCGGGCAAACAACTCTCAAACGTAGATAAAACATTTCCCAACTCAGGTTCTTAACTAAATAAAATGATACCGCCTTCATAAAACTTCCACTTAACTGGGAACTTAGTTTAAAACAAGACGATTGTTTAAATACTTTTATTAGTACAACAATTGCGTGAAAAGTTTTGTTGTGTATAAAGTTGTGACAGGTCTGTTTTTTTGTGATGCGATAAATTCTTCATTCTTCTGTAGGTACTTACATACAACTTCCGAAAAATAGGTGTTCTTGTTTTGAATGTTGGAGGATGGTAAGACCTCGATGATATTAAAGAAAAAAAATGCTGTGAGAGTAGCTTCAGTCAGTAGATTTACCTACACATAAACTACGTCCTAAAGCACTTATTATTTACTTATTGGAAAAGTCGTAGATAACCTATTTTTTTTATTTCAAGCTTGATTCTAAGAATAACTTATGGTACATGTTTAAGTATCTACCACCATGAAATTCATCGTGTTTATACTTTTCCTGAATATGGAACAATTAAAATATAGTTACAGCACACTTGATCGCAAAGTAAATTGGAAGCGTGTGTTTGACGCGATCATATCGTTGGGTTCAACAGCTTCGATTTAATTAATTTGTGTAATGAATATGAATATTCCATTATTAATTATTTTAATTAATTTTGTTGTATATTGTGCTTTTGTTTTGTAATTGTTTCTGCGTTTTTTGTTACAGTGCTCAGGTAAAAATTATTCATCAATGCTTTGTTAAATGGGTTAAAATGTCTTATTTTCGCTTCAAAAATTTTGTTAGTGCGAGAACTTAGAGCAAATGGTTCTCTGTGCCTTGTTAACGATTGCCAGTAACAGGCCTTTTCATGCAGAAGAAAGTTTCTATTGTTATAGGTAGGTAGGTATACTTTTGCAAGTGCTAAAAGGTAGGCTTTTACACTAAGTAGCTCTACTGTGCTACTGTGCTACTTTGGAAACAAAAGTCACCACAGTCCATGCAGTATAAAACAAACAACAAAATGGTTGACGAACAGATATTGATCAAATCTTAAATATTTTATAGGAAAAATACTTTCAAAATTGATACTACAATGTATTTGTCATAACTGCTAGTAAATTATGTTTTTTTAACGACATCTCACCCCATCTGCCCGTGATCCGCAGCTAAGAATAACCAAGTGTCGCGGAGTCACCAACACCGCGGCAATCAATCATCCGACGACATCCAAGTGGCTGTTCTCAGATAATACAGACTTGATTCACTGCACACTTCACCACGCTGGTGGCACTCACACATAAATCTGCATAATGTGATTGGCTAACCGCACACTGACGGGCACTACTGTCATTTACGGGACGGGCGTTTTATTCGCACATTAATATGCATGTGTGCGTAATGCACAGTTGGGTGGTAGAAGTGTGGATCGCGAAGACTTGTGGGGTGAACTGGATAAGTTTGCTGGATGTTTTTGCTCCCCCGCTGTCTAAAGCAGATGAGGCTTAAGCAAATAGCCAGACAAATGATAGACGAGACAAATTGTTGTGGCTTCGCTAATTTATTTTTGTCATGGCTCTGTTATGATGGGCCGTCTAGCTAATGATAGAGAAATGGCTATGAAAGCTTTTTCTTATTAATTTATGGAGAGATAATGGCGTCCGTGAGTATTATTCCGACTCGGATTTATTGTCTTTGTGTCTATTTTACCTTATATCCACCAAGCAGCGCCAAGCCTGTTTTCTTAGCTACTGACATGTTTATGAAGCCTTTCTAGTAAATAAGATGATTACATTACACTAGGTTGAATCAGGAAGGACTTAACATTCTGTCATGGTTTTCAACATACGAACTGATACAGAATTCCCTTTGAAAATAGAGAAGCACATACAACACCGTTGTAGCGGTGAAGTGTGTTCTATTTTTTTGCAATACAGCATTCATTTCCGTGAAACTACGAGTCATGTAAAAACATAGTTTACGGGAAAACCCGTCGGCTCTTCATTCATTCGAACGGGACCACGTCATAATATTGCGTGCACTTAAAATAAATTTTATCATATGCGAGCGCTTCTCTCCTCGGATGAATAATGCATACCGTTTGGCTTTTCATCGTATTCAAATGGGATAAAGTTGTTATTTTTCTTTGGAATCTTGCCCTGAGACCGGACATACAATATATTAAGCGTTGCATTATTTAGTGTTCAGTATATCAAGGTTTTTTGGCCTTCAACTTGGGAAGGAGCTTTTTTAAGTTTTTTTGTACCCGAGTGCCAAGGATTAATTTTTGAGGGAAGATTCAAATAAAAGAAATAATTATTTTTAATATAATTGTCATTTCTAATTACTGCAAATAAAAAAATTACAAACAAATACTGAACAACTTAGCGTTACTACCGTGATTTTCCAAGTTCCTCTACGTGTAAGAGGTGCGATTCGAAAATTAGCTAGTAATGTTTGATACCTATATCTATGGTCAAAATGCAAGCGAGTACCTACTAGGATAGGAAATAAGAAAACAAGAGAAAATCTCACACAATGCTGCAACAAGTTAACTTCAAGACCATTTTTTTTTGAGTCCCTGACCTGTCTACCTCCTGATGGACGCCACAAAGATTTTTAAGGGCCACATAAAATATGTGACAAAGTTACCGCAGTACGGAGGCACGATAAACTCAAATCGTCTCGGCCCGTTGAACTGGAACGGCTGATAGAGCTCGAAACGGCTTCATAAAATTATATATAGTTATACCTTTTCATTACTGGCTTTTCGGACAGATGGTTATCATTTTTATTTAGTATTTTTTTGGAGGCTTATGAAGTTTTCTTACTATAAAGTTACTCTGACACCAGGGCCTGCTCATAGTGCTCATCATCCTCCGAGCCTTTTTCCCAACTATGTTGGGGTCGGCTTCCAGTCTAACCAGATGTAGCTGAGTACCAGTGTTTTTACACCAAGGCCTGCTACGTGTTTAAAAGTAAAATTACAGCGCACTCGATGGGAAGAAGAAGATTATAAAGTTGTTTAGACAGCTTTTCAAAAAACACTTCTGATGCGTTACCTCGTACTTGCAAGCTCTAATTCGTAGAATGTGAAATTGTCCCTTTCCTTCCTTTCCTGAAATTGTTAGAGTGCTCATTCATCCCTTTAAATAATTCTCAAAAACTCATTAAACTAAATAGTTCCTTAGTTTCATGTTAAAAGACTCAGAGCAGAGCTTATTACTGAAATTCAAGCTACTACTCCTACTTTATGAATTCATACAAAGGAATGCAAGCATTTACAACCTTATCACAGTAGTATGAGCCTCTTTGTTTCTATTCTAGAATGTTCGTTACGATGTTGGCAACTGCCCCGTGGAACTTGCCAGAATCTGACTGACAATTCAAACTAATGAACTGCTTTTGAACATAGGATTCTTGCTGCATCTTGCATTTCTAGTGTTGGATATAGCTTTGGTCAAGTAGGACCTAAATATTAAGGAAGTATAATTTCAATATGAAACCCAGCTTAGTACATTTACGTAGTTAAAGGCGGGAATTTTCGTATAAAAAAGAACAATGCATAGTGTCAGATTCGTTTATTATTGTATCCACTTTACCCAAAATAATTTAATATTATATTGTAAACACAAATTGTAAAACTCCCGTAATTTTACGACTAACTAATTTCAACCTTATCACTACACGCTAAGGTTGAAAATGTTTCAACCTTCAATCAGGTTGATGGTACCTTTTTTATCCATTCGTAAGAGACTTCTTCAACATCTGCCTGACTTGTAAGTATATCTTTACCAAAGCTATTTCTTCTTCCATGAATATAATGAGATCAGCACGGGTCCTCACAATCAGTGACGAATACGTGAAGGGTACTAGTGGCAGGTTCTCTATATGCATCACTAAGTTTTTGAAGGGACTTTTACCCTGTAAAAAAGAACATAACTTTTCATGACTTTATGAAGACCACTACTACCTACCAAGGAATACGTACATACATCAGTTAGGTACATGTTCTAGATTAGGTGTAATTTTATTCGGTGAGATCGTATGAGTATAGCCCGGGTAACTGGGTTGAGGAGGTCAGATAGGCAGTCGCTTCTTGTAAAGCACTGGTACTCAGCTGAATCCGGTTAGACTGGAAGCCGACCCCAACATAGTTGGGAAATGGCTCGGATGATGATGAGATCGGATGGTTATCCTTTACTCTGATTCGAAGTGGTTTGGCTAGTGTTACAAGATGTTGAAGTTCCAGAAATTACTTAGAGGTAAAGTTTACTTGTTAAACACTAGCTTGCCACCGATTCCACCGGCATCTCGTGGGATCTACATAACGCTACCGGCTAAAATGTATTCTGTATCTCGACATGTGGATGTGTGTTCTTAAGGTTAGCGCATCTAAACAAACTCAATACTTAATATTATGTAATTAGTATAGATAATAATGTAATAAGAATTACTCACTGGTGGAAAAGGGCAGGTCCAGTTTCCTGGCAATTGCTTCGCGTACATCTGACCGAAAAATGGGTCTTTGTACAAAAAGTCACACAGTCTATATTCAAACTGCACTGGTACAGGTACATAGCGACCACTTATGTATTCAAATAACTTCCATTTGAGCTGTAAAATAGTATCGAAATAAGTTTATTAAACATTTTACTGCCTCCTAAAAACAATGTCGATAAATTATTTTATTTATCGGCCTCACGAAGGAAGGCAAAATATGGTTCTCCATGGTCGGTCACTATAGCGTGACACTCTCTAAAAGATTTTAATCGTCAACACAAAATTTTGTCGGTTTTTTCACCTTTTATGCAGATTTTACCATTAGATTTGTTATTGTTTATTATGGTTTACTTAATTTATAGTACCTAAATTAATTTACATCGAATTTATGTCAGTATTTCCTTAAATACATACCGTCAAATTGTTCCCGTATCCACAGACAGCGTTGTAATCAAAATCAATGTAGTAAGGACTATTGCGAGTGTGTCTCCTGAACTTGAAATTGATGTTTTTTATATACTTGGTACTGCGAATAATTGTCTCCAATCTCTCTGGATAAATCTCCGCAGACTAAAAAACAATAATAAAAATACAGCAGGTATGTTTGGAGTGACTCGATAGTTTATCAAATAACGCTTTTGTGAATAATTTTGACAAGCTATAAACTTTGAATACTTTTACAGCATTTTTATCGTCCCATTGCTGGGCACAGGCCTCCTTTCACATGGAGAACGATTGAGCATTAATCACCACGCTTACTCAATGCGGGTTGGTGATTTCAGACTTTATATTCCAGGTTTCCTCGAGATGTTTACCTTCACCTTTTTATCAGCCATTAGTGTCTAAGGTATACTTTGAAAGTACATACAAACTTAGAAAAGTCGCATTGGTATATATAAGGGGTTGGTGCTTTACCCACTAAGCCACCGTCTTTTGCTAAACTTTGCATAAAAGATCCCAAAAATTATGATTCCGAAAAAATGAGCATAATAATACTGTAATAGCGAAATCTACAAAACGAACCATGACTTAAAATTAAGTATATGAAAAAACTTACCGATGTAAAATGAACCAAACCCAATATAAAAATTAATAATTTCATTTTATAGTACTTAGTCTACCTACACAAAGACCTGTACAAAGTGCAATACCTAAAACACTAGTAATATATTTTTTTAAGTCAATTTATAATGAATGCTGATTTCATAAAAATGAACTAATGATTATGAATATGATGATCATTGCAATTCGATATCATTAAATGGATATTTATTTGTCTGTAAGAGAAAGAGTAATGCATTTTTTTGATGATTTCGAATCATGATATCATTGATAAATATCACAAATGCTAAGCCACGGTATTGGATCATTATAACCAATTTACCGAAATATAATAAAAGCCAAGCTTTTTACAAGCTTCCTATTATTTTTAATAACAAATATGAAAACTTCGAAAGACCTCCGTTGTCCTCATACTCTCTTGGCAAAATATCAACAGTTTCGAAATCACGACCGCCTGTAATATAAAACTCCCAAGATTTCACTAATCTTTCGCAGTAGTTGCGAAGTACCATATGGGCCCACTGTTTTAATGAAAACGCGGCCTAATACACACCAGTTGTTCTCTACGATGGGAATTGAAAAATAAAATTGGCAGTACACCAATTTTTCGCTTCAATAAATGCAGTTCATTGCAATTGTGTACACAGGGGTACTTTTGTTTTCCTGAAACTTGCTCTGAGGAAGTATGCCAATTGAAAAATAGTTGTTTATTTTCCTTTCTAAGAGGAGAGCTGGTTTTTTTGTTCGATCGAGTGCGGCCAATTGAGATTCTCCTTTGGTTCAATTCATTGTATCGACTCGAGTTCAATTTGGCATTCAAATTCGATTCTGTTGTTGCTGTTAAAAGATTTGGCGATATTGCCAGTATTGAGTTAAAGAATTGATAATATTGTTGTACACGTTTATTTGTTCAGTAAATAAGGAGGCAAGTGGTTAAACACCCCACTTTTTTGAGTCAGGACAAAAATATGTTGTACCTAATACATTTTTGCGGTGTTTGTCAGAACAATATTGTGTAGTGTAGATACACATAATACCTTTATTAGTAACTTAACTTCCTTCTATGCTATAGACGCTCTAATCGAGACTCTCATTGACAAACTAAAACTAATGGTATCCAAACTCCTTAGAAGACAGACTCATTGATATCCTGAAAGTTAAGGCAGTTAGACACAGAGAGGTAACGTATAGTTACTGCAAACACTAAGGTGACCTACATTTGTTATATATTCTGAAACTTTGACTGTTTGCGTTTTGATACCTAGACGAGCTTGATCTAACATGTTAGCTTAGTTTGCACAGTTCAGGCCTATTTTGGCAGGCAGTATTGATAGTCGAATGATGGACCATTCAAGTACGCTTAGATGAATCTTTATTAGCTATATATTAATTGTAAAGTAAATATTACCATTTGGTATGGTTAAGTAAATTAAAATATGGTGCAGCTGAGAAACTCTTCCTATTTTATATTTGAAACTTCCTATTTTATAAGGTATTTATATGTATAATATCTAGATATGAAAGGTATATACATACAATAGAAATGCCCACACTAGTTCAAACCATGTTCATGTACAAAATGGTTTGCCTTACGTGGGATTTGAACCCGCGAACTCCAGTGTAGCAAGCAGTTGCTAAGTACGTCGTCTGTATTTAGTACACATTAAAAATGTACACTACATAACTCTTTGACTTTGATCAAAAATAATTATCCAAGACAGTGGACAATTTAAAAACAGATAATTCATAAAAGCTTTATATTAAAATAATTGCTCCTGATAACTGGTTATTATTTATGGGACCGGGTTATAGGAAGTATCGCAATTATAGGGCATTACCTATAATAGTCCAATAAATACTCTATAATAGTCTTTGGTAAAGTGAAAAGTTACCGAACACGTATTACGGTAGTAATGATTATAGGAATCGATGTATGAGCTCAATTAGTAAATGTCTATCTAAATGGATCGATTACGCTGTCGTTTATTTCGGATTTTGGCCTTGATGGAAAAAAATATAATTTCGAGATAACGGAGGCCATTGAACTTAGTCATCATTGACAAAAGGTCATAACGATCTTCTGGTGTCTGAGGTAAAATTATTCATTTATACTAATAGGTGTACGTTTCTACCCTCCGGCTCCGAAACTGCTAAACCCATTTGAAAAATTCTTTCACGGTTGGAAAGCTAGACTGTCCCCGCGTAACATATCCTATATTTAGTCCGGGTTAAGGAAAAAGTTTCCCAAGGACGCTGGTTAAACTGCGGGAAGCAACTAGACCTAAACATACCTGCATAACTACTATTTAAAGTCTACACACAATGGGACATTTGTTAGCACAAAATATTGTCAATACATTTCATCTCTATGAATGCGTGCAAAACGATTTTTCGTGCAAAGCTTCAATCAGTATGCGAACAACTCTTTCAAAACAGTAAACTAAACCATCAAACAAATTCACAACGGATTTTGTTTACGTTTGCTTGTAAATATTTTTTTAAATATTTTTAGGGCATTTTGATTTGTTTGAATAAAAACTTTGAATGCTTTTTTTCACTTTTTATAAATATGTATCCACGCTAGTGATTAATCTTTTAAGCAATAGTAAAGGTATTCCACAAAAATGCCTTCATGCCTAAGTTAGTTTCCTTTTCATTTTTGTATGAATCTTGAACACGTCACGAGTTCTTTAATAGCTTTTTAACCATCACCAATTTTACCAACTATGTTGGGGCCGGCTTCCAGTCTAATCGGACGCAGCTGAGTACTAGTATTTTACATGGAGCGACTGTCTATCTGACTACCACAACCCTGTTATCCGGGCAACCCAATACCCCTCAGTAAGACTGTTTAACCATCACTACCACCGCTAAAAATATGATAAAATTCAATTTTAAACATTATCCGTCTTACCACAAAAAACTTTAAACGTCAGTTTAAGCCTTGTCTAAAAAAATGACAAATTATGACGTTGACATATGGTTCATTTTGCAGCCAAAATTTTATTAGACAAGTGTAAAACAGGGTTTGAAGTTTTTGTAGTAAGGCCCTAAATTACTATTTTTACCTTCTCTTCAAATACTCAGTATTACATTGATAAATGACGAACCACATTTAACCGTCGCCAAACCACTGTCGATACCTACGTAATAGGTTTGTACAGGATAAGTTTTAGCTATCCCATTATTTGGGCCGACACGGAAGGGGCGTGGGGCTCCGGGCCTCGAACGGTCATTACGACCCATATTCTTTGTATTTAATTTGCAATGCTTCTTCAATTGTTATTGGTTTGAGTGACTATTGGCTAGTGTTAGTTATCGTTTGTTTTTGAAGATATCTAGGTGTCTTTTTATGTTTATATGTACCACGGATTCTATAGGTTTATAGGTGCCATTATGTGGGATATACTTCACGATCTAAGACAAAAAGTAGCTTTACTAGATAAATGTGCTTTCAAAATTATTAACTGAGATTATTGCGTTCAATCAAAAACATAAACGAACTCTTCAGCTTTAAAAGGTATTGATAAACACACAAACACTCACGAAGAACAAGAATAAGAACTTTTTTCCCGTTTATTTGCACGCAATTTTTAGGCTAGCAACACTGATGTCATAAGTAAGTGACAGACGGACAGACAGACACGCTTCCTGCTCCACAGAAGAGTGCTTTTACTTTCCCAATTTACTGAATAATTTACTCGTTCGAGTTTTTTTCGTCTCGTGCCTAAATTCATATTCGAATAAGGGCGAGTGTGCATGGTCGTGCAAACATCATTTAAATATTTGATCACTGGTCGTGAAAGGGGTAACTGCGTTTATGACCAGTGCGGTCAAAAATGTTCGGAAAGGTGAAGCGCTTAGCTTCTTTTTATGAAAAATTGTCTATAATGGGTTTGAAAGTATGCTTTTGGATAGAGTATAATGGAGACTTCTGGATGAAATTTTTCGAGTCTGACGGCAGTAAGGTCCTTGACAATGAGCTGTCTGCTAAATTATGTTGTCAAAGTGATGATGATGATAATGATGTCCACCGAGCCAATTATATTGTCGTCCAAGGCGGTTGTTCTCATATAAGGAGATTAGCCAAGTAACTGTTGCCAATGTAAAGTATATCTAAATATCAATAGAACCCATATTGGGTTATATGTATATGTAAATAAGTATACATACCATATTGGGTTCTATGTATTGTTATTTACATATACAAAGAACCTAACATGGGTTACAATAAGAGTTCTTTTTGCCGGGTGGGACAAGAATCGTGTAGTATACGTGTATACTCCCATGCAGCTCCGCAAAAAATAATATTTTCTTACATTATTGCTCAAGTCTCAGACACCATTAGAAAACAGTCCTTACCCAAAATAGATGCTTCATTCAACTTGATGTCAACAACTTGGCAACATTTCGATAACTGAAACGGAACTTTTCAGAAAAAGTTGCTCAAGTATAGACGTTGAGTATACTCGTCAAGCAAAGTGCTCGAATGAGACTGACTTTAAGTTATTCATATTTTTACAAAGTTATTTGATTTTTACTTTAAGTGAAATTATTGCTAATTGCTTTGTAAATATTTAAGCACACCTTTTAGGAGTTATTATTTTGAGTGTTTTTCTAAAGATTTATTAGTCTGTCGATTAAAATCAGCACTTTTTGAATGTAAGCTGATTATAATAATATGCTTCTATATAAATAGGTACCTTAAAAACACAAACTAAGGCAGTTTTCTTAATATCTACTACAAAGTTACGAACATTAAGAAATGTTTAAGTTTTCCAATGAACAAATTGAACTTGTCATCCATTATAAAGTTAAAGACTATCATTTGACTTTTCATTACCTTTAAGCAATATTTAAGCGAAGTTTGAGCACAGATTTTCATTCAAGTACTTATTTCAAAAAACCTTCATCAGCTAAGAAGCTGATCTTAAAGTTACCCAGTCTTATTATTGTTGTTACCGTAAAACAGTTGAATGCGCAGTGTTCTCTTTTTAAACAGTCGGCATTTTCTGTTTATTTTACGTCCCTTAGCAAACAATGAGATGTTTCGAAAACTTTTAATGGTGATCAAACAATCATTTCGTTTCGTTTTTGCTCGTCGACGCTCGGCAGTGCGCATCGGACGGGTTGCAAAAATTTTGTTTTAAATTTTTGCTATAAAACACTCCATTTGCTTAATGCTGCCATTTCTCGCGTTTTTGAGTAGCTTTAATGGATTCTTTGTTGACGGCAATTGTATTAAAAATGTATTTACAGAACGTCTTGTCTTGTTATTTTTGTCCTACAAAGAGCACTAGACTGTTATTTTTAGAACTGCGTTAAATTAAAAAATCGTGCTTTTGTACAGAGATAAAGTTTTCATTATTTACAGGCTGCCTTCACAGGGCTTTTTATGAGTCTTACAGAAGCCGGTAATACGATAGCAACGTCAAATTACATTAAAAATGAAGAGTATTATAAACACATTTTGCCTTATAAAATGATTTTCGTCGTCGTATCCAATAATAAGTCCGTAAAACAAATTCAAAAGACACGTTGAAATATTAATATCACTCAGTTTTATAGGTCCGTATAAATGTTACGGGCGTTTTATGGCGTGTCCTCTCTTGGTGGAGTGTCACCCTTATTAATTTTTCTTGATCGAATATTAATATTATATTAGATTGTGCTGGTTTATGGGTCTTGGGAACTTAAAAACGGTAGTAAAATGTTAATAACGTCTTATTCATCGTAAAGTAAGCTCTATTTTGAATTTTATAAGGTGATCTAAAGCACCGTTAGGAATAAATTGAAAATCGTCTCGAATGAATGTTTGCAATGGTCAAAGAAAAGGGCGAATTACACATGAATCTATACTAAACCTGTTTCTACAAAGTAAAAAGGGAAATAAATTGTGAAATATGAAAATGATCATATCTTTACTAAAAACATTTGGAGCGTACCTATATTGAAAATCGGTAAAAAGAATAAAACTTTATTTTCAACTTTTAATCCAAGTCGAAATCCATTGAAGATAGCATTGCTATTGAAAACAATATTTCCAAATATAAAAATTTAATATAAGAAGAATTTTCTGCAATATATTTTTCACGGACACAGCGAAAATCATAAACGCCCACCTCCCCAAGAATTAATGTTGACAATAAGTATTGAAAAATCGCATTCGACTGAAAATATGGACAAAAAAATTGCCGAAGAAAATCCGAACGTAAAGCAAATTACTTTTCTGGATGTATAAAAGAAATTGTAGAGGTACCTACGTTACTTGGGGTGTTAGAGCATTATATCAACCGGAACCGCCATATACACAAACTATGAAAAAATAGTCTGCCAATTTACTCGCGGGGGTGAGTCATCACAACAAATAGTGATAGCTTACTTATATATAACTACATTTTCAATCAGAATAGAGACATCGTTACTCATGCCAAAGAAAAATAGACAAACACGAGCATAAACTTAACTTATGAAAAATAGATTTATTTATTCAGGTTAGCCAACAATTGTTTTACATAACAAAATAACATAAACATATGATTTATACAAGTGCAATAAATAAATAATATAAATATGAACTTGACGTACACTACACATGCACCTACATGCCTTTGGCAGCGATCTGTAAACTGTATTTTGGTGGAAGAGAAGATGGCGTTTCCTGTAGGTTAAATTCTCCAAGATTGGGTTAGACAATAAAGTGCACGCGCGGTGTCAAAACGCCAAGGGTTCTGAGAGAAGTAAATTTTATTAAAACGCCACAAAAATATTCTGGCCCTGATAGTCTGCGGCTGTAACTTAGGAAGATGTAAAATATATTTTTGCGGAGATAAAAGACTTTGGTGAAAGTCGATTCAAAGACTTTGATTGGCAATAAGTTTATTGCTTTTAAAGTAATAAATGGCTGTTGAGCTATTCGGACAGCTAACCTTGGTAAGACGTCCAGGTACAAGTAATGTTTAAATATAGAACGGGGCGTGATCGAAATTCAATCATTGTAATGCATGTCACAGGTAAAAAAACCGGCCAAGTGCGAGTCGGACTCGTGCACGAAGGGTTCCGTAAATTACAGTTAAATCAACCTATCTCAAAAACTATAAGAGATACTTTGATCAAACCAAAAATCGTTGAAAGAGTTAATTAGCATGCATCACCTCTATTTTTTTTAGAATTTTATACCCCGTAGTTATAAAAATAGAGGGGGGGGGACATACTTTTTACGACTTTGAGAGCTGATATCTCAAAAACCGTTCACTTTAAGAAAAATGTTTTTTAGAAAACTTTATATCATTTTAAAAGACCTTTCCATTGATACCCCACACGGGTATGTACATCGAAAAAAAAAATTTCATCCCTCAGTTACATGTATGGGGGGCCCCACCCCCAATTCTTTTTTTTACTATTTAGTGTCATATTTTTGTAGCGGTTCATACAACACATATTCCCATCAAATTTCATCACTGTAGTACTTATAGTTTCCGAGTAAATCGGCTGTGACAGACGGACAGACGGACAGACGGACAGACGGACATGACGAAACTATAAGGGTTCCGTTTTTGCCATTTTAGCTACGGAACCCTAAAAAAACAGAACTTTTCAATTATTTGTTTAGCATAGCTTAAATATTCTTCTAAATAAAAGTTTGCTTAATTTATCTACCCGTCATTTAAATACAATGATAGATTGACAAACATTAAAGGATTACTCATGAGATATTACAGAAACAATTTGGAGTACATAATCCTAAAAAATAATGTGCTCAGTACTTACGCACCTGTGTTTTTAAGCAAAATATATTTTTAAACTTGTTTTAGGTTCAGATTTATGTTGCTTTTATATAGTTTATATTGTAGTTCCAAAGCCTAACGATGTTATAACTTTGTAGGTAAGTCTATTCAGGCAGATTTACAGGCAGTTTAGAATTCCAAAGCTTTATTTAGTACTTTATTTTTACGACCTTTTCACATTAAAATATCGGGAGTTTTAAAATTGAAAATGTCACAGTTCGAAAATGGAAAATGGATGCGTGAAAATAGCCTCTGTGTGTGGGCTTTACCTAACTCGGTGACGGTTGTTTGGACAAATTCTGTAACATATTGTTTTCTGCGTCAAAACAATTAAACTGCTCAACAGTCGAAATACGTTTTCCTTAAAATGTTCTAAATTGATATGTAAGATAGTTCAAAAGCTTTAAAAATGTTTATTTTATACAATATGTATAATACGTCTAAAATCAAAATGTAGCTGCCGGCAGTTCTTGCCAGTTGTAGGTACTGCAGGCATATGTATATGTCAAGGAGGTTGACATTTACACTATATTTTAATTTACTATATTAATAATAACCTACTCCTTCTCGGCCTACAAAAACTGTACCCACAAAATAAATATTTCAAAATATATCTATATTCTTGAAAAACAGACAAAAAAAAAAGGACTGTTTTCCAAAATAGCTAATTTTGACACAAGCACCGTATACCACGCGACTGCAAAAATAAATTAAAGAACATTATTGACAGCTCGACAGACAACTGGCTCTTTAAACTTTTTGCCCTGTATTTTGCCGCCCTGAATAATTCATTTAAAAGAGGGTGCGTGAACAAATTCACCGGAACTTTCTAATGTTACGAGTGGAATAAAAGTTCTCCTCTGCCTTTTAATTTCAATGTCATTACAAGCTCAGTCCTTAAATCTTTGTTCTTTTGAAATAAAGATGCTCCCTAGTTGTTCTTTTGTTTTGTTTTAAATAGTGAGCTGGGGTTTGTGTATAAATTGGGCCGTATTTTTTGTTTTGTGTCGTCAATGTACGTAATTATATTTTGACTTATCACTATCTAATGATTATTATCGCAGTTGTGAACGATTTAATTAATGCAAATTCACTCGTAAGTGCTGCAACGTTAGCTCCATTTTTGACCACCAACCAGCCAAAAGGGCAATTAAAGTCACCACCACGTCCAGCACCAACAAAACAAGTAAAATCAAATTTAATAACAGCTGACCAATAAAGGACCAAGGGACGCCCCGGAGGTGTTTGACTAGGTATACCCGCTGCGTCAGTGCACTTCCACTTTTAATAAGTATACAACCCTCCTTTAATATAGAGGACCCCTAGGGGATCCTACCAACCCCACGTACTAAGGGGATCGTAAATTTCTTTGCACCACTTGTAACTGTGATTTTTCCCGTCCGAGAATTTAATAATTGCATTTCTATTGTTTATTTGGCCGTTCTACGATACTTAATTACGTTGTAATTTGGGGGTTAAAAATGGTCGGGATCTAATTAATTGTTTGAGGGGTTTGCTGTTTGTTCTTGTTGTGATAAGTGGGCGTTTAGGGTCTTAATTGGAGATGTGGAATGAAATGGTACAAAAAAAGTGAAACTGTAACGTAGTCACTAAAACCTATTTGTTCTACACTTTGACTGCAAAAAATCAATCTTATTAAGGAATAGTTATCGCATTTTCATCACCCAATTCCAGCCTAAAACGAATTCTTACACAAGACAAGACTAAAACTAAATCCTATTTCCAAATCACAGCCGGTTGAAAACCAAAATAATTTCGATTCTAGCTCTCGAGTAAAATATTAAATTCCTCTCGCAGTATCCGTCACAATCGAGAGACCCTTTGTCGATATTATTGGATTTGGAAACCGCGCCTTATTTTATTATTTGCTCACTTTAAGCACAAACACACAAAGGAAAATGAAATCGATATTTTTATTTGGAAACGATTGTCGAGATATCGAGATGACGTTTCCTGAATAACTATGGAGGTTTATATCCCTATTGTTCGTTTTCGAGATCTGGGGCCCGATTCTCCTAAGTCAAAATTGAATAGAAATCGAATCGCAACATGATCGCAATAGCAGTTTTAACCATATCGGGCATTCTGCTACTAATATAAGACCAATCGTATTCCAACTACATTCGATTGGTTTGCGATGGGTCTGCTATTTTGGTGATTTTGGTCTATACGGTAGTTTGCTCTACAATCATAAATCATTTGCAAACAAAATGATTTATTAGGTATTGAATGACAGAAAAGGATAAAAACTTTTAATTCAAAGAAAAAAAGAATGCCACATACGCTTCAATCATAATTGAGTCGTGATTGGATCGCAGTCGGATGTGAATCGTATGTCACTTAAGTAAAATTAGGAGAATCGGGCCCCTGTGCGTAGTTTTACGTGACAGTAAAAAGAATGTTCGTCAGCGAATATTTTAAGGTTCTCTGAATTGGAAAATTTATTGAGTCGTCGTTGTTAGAAGTGGATCTTTTATTTGCTACCCCATGGCAACTACCATAAGTTACCAATGATTTTTTCCTTGAAGTCGAGTAAGCTATTCTTGCGAAAATACTATTTACCTACATTTCTTGTTAACACATATTTTAGTCGTTTTAAATGGTTTATTTAATACAATTTTAACTGATAACTGATTAATGTAACAACTAAGTATGTAGTTTACTTTTCAGGTATGTCATGTGTTCGTTAATAATTCAAATACTATTAAAATTTGGTTGGGAAAAAGGTCTCCATATTTTCAACGGTATGTTGTTTCGTGTAAAGAGTTAGTTTATTTTTTATTTATTGTCCTTGTGAACAGGCAGCTGAAAACATTATCTATTCGTCTTTTCAATTATTTATACAGACTTTACATTTACATAACTTTATTATTTAAACATATTTGGGGGAAAAATAAATGAGCCGTTTTTCCGGCTACGGTTTTATAAAATACATAATTGTAGTACACCGAAGTTTTAATTAGAGTTAATTACTTATTAATTACATTAACTTAAATGTAACTGTGTGTACTGTAAGTAGATATTTTATTTAGGACGTGGGTGAAACTGGCGGGGAGGCTAGTTTAAATAGAATTGTTTCTTAACACATCAATGATACATACTCGTAGCATGTATTTTTTTGAAAAAAAACCTGTATCAAAGAGATATAATTTTAACGAATCAACTTCGAGACATGACCGAATTTCGCTCAGAAAAGCGACTGATACGTATTTTTCTGGTATTTCCCCAGAACGAAGGTTCCATTTATATGCACCAATATATTTCCGCGATATACATATACCATACATTCCGTCATTATGAAGAATTAAAATAAAATATCACTATTAATCACTCCAAACATCTGACTTAGCGTAATCTCTTTATTGTGATTAATCAACCTCCATTAATTCATTTGCCGAACAGTATGAGCAGAATCATCCAAACAAAATAATAAAGGTAAACAAATATTTGTTCTAAAAAGTTTATACTCCCTATCGACAACGCCTTCAATTCAAAGTTTTAATGAGTAAATAACGAATCGTGATTCGTACCGACTGCTCACTTCGCCGCACTAACATCCATCGTATTTTGAATTTTCTTATAATGAAGTTTTAAAGTAATTATGGATGCCATCAATCTGTGAGGATCATGTTTTGATCTTTTGAACCTGTTTCAGTTTTGGAACGTAAATTCTGATGCTATTTTCGTGAAATTGGATTTTCTGATATGTTTGTTTATTGAACTGTTTTTTAGTATGTACCTTGACGACTGACTTATGCCCGTTTTCACCAACGAATACCTAAATTTAGGGAGCATTTACGGAACACTTAATAAGAATTTCATTTTCACCAAAGCCTAGGTGTCAATTTTAACCTAAAAATTTCACTTAAACTTGGGAGCCCGATTGATGCCTGCTTAAACAACCCCTATCATTATCATTACAGAATACAAACATATTTTGAACCGTTTCTGGCGATGGATAGTGAAATGTACCTTTATATGTTATGTAACACCAAAAATACCATGTTTAAAAAGCAAAAAAGAAAATGAAACGTAAACTTTTAGAAAGTTTAGAAGCTGTGGAGGTTGTGGATATGTAAAATAATAATCATTAGAAGACCACGTACCTATCTTACGTGAAAGAGCAGATGTCTGAGAAATAAGTACGATGATCATGACTTTTTTATAAGATTATAGGTTATCACTTGCTATGAATGCACTTGCTAGGTCGTGATGTCGCTGAGTTATTCAAAAATAGGAAGTCCTGCATGTCCATAAATATACAGACCATAACAGATGCAAATCTGGTAATCACTGATGTAGTTTCGCGGTGGCCGGGACAACTATAGGCCTATTCAGACCTAAGCGGTATTCGCTACCGTCTACGGCAGAGAAAACCCTGTGGGTATGCGTTAATATTACTGTTGATGTTCGGGATGCATGCCGCTGCCGCGGTATGTACTTCTACCCACAGCGGCAGTGGATATCGCTCAGGTCGCTCTAGCCGCGGTATAGTTATCGGCACGGATATTCAGCCCTGACCTTCACCTGCGCAGAAGCCATTTATTGGTTTATTGCCTTGCGTACAGTGCGCAAAGCGATCCCCACTCTTCCGCCGAGAGCTCAATATCCGTGCCGGTAACTATACTTGATACTAAATACCTGAGCGAAACCGGCGCGGTATCTACCTCTACCCACAGCGGCAGCGAATATCGCTCAGGTTTGAATAGGCCTTAAATACCAAAACTGCAGTAGATACCAATGATTCGAAAATGGTGAATATGGAGGAGCCTATCTCCTAGGTGATAGGGGATACCCTCTGGAGGTAAGAAGTAGGCTAACATTGAACATAATAAATTATGTAAATTAAAACAAAGATAGTAAACAAATATTTTAATATTAGTCCTCATATGATGTTAAAAACATTATCATCATCCTCCTGCACCAATTTAATTTGAGGTGGGCTGGGCGCAGCATGTTTTTACACGTCTTTCCAATTTCTCGCACCACCTGAAACTAAATAAATATATCATTTTAACCCCATACTTAAATCCATCAACTCATGGAGAACAAAAATACAATGAAGCCTATAGTAAAACAAGGAACACAGTTGAACGGCAATATCTTAATACACTATATTATTATACACAGATATTATTCACATTTACCTGTAAAGGGTTCCTGTCGCATTAAAACGATTTGTGACTGGATCCAAGCTTTGTTTTTGGCTTCGTTCGATGGTCCCATCCGTTTTTTGTTTAATATTGTGTCTCTATGAGACGTCAGCAATTTCACTAGCTTGTCTTTTTCTTCTGTAAGAAAGGTTTATCCTCGTTTTCTCTTCTCTGCCAAAATAAACTTATCTATTCAACAATAATAAACCCAAAATTAACCTCACTCTATGTACACATACACATCAGTCAATTTGACAAACGCGCGAATGACATAGGTAAAAATTCACCTATAGAAAACCTCTTTACTGTTTTATTGCATAAAACATAGCGTAATGTAGTTTAAGTTAAATTAAAATAACATCACAAGAAAAAAACTCACAGGCTTTAGTAATATATACTCGATAGACGTTTATTTCTTAAGAAGTACAGAAAAATCATTTTATCGATAAAATATCGACTTTGCATTATCGTTTGTAGAACTAGTAATCTGTCACTTACTTAAGGGATCCATGTACAAGTGTGGTGAAAATGAATTTAGGTAGATGTCAAATTGGGAGGAGTCCTTACTAAAAGTAGCATTTAGATAGGGAAACGGTAAGAGGTTGTTGGTGAAAACGGGCATTAGTCTTCGTATGAGACAAAAAATTGGCTTCAGGCACCTGAATAAAGTGCCTACGCGTTATACTACTGCTTCCACTCTAACCAAGGAGTATTGGACTGCCCGGGTAACTGGGTTGAGGAGGTCAGATAGGGCAGTAGCTCCTTGTAAAACACTGACACAAAGCTGCATCCGGTTCGACTGAAAGCCGATCCCAACATAGTTGGGAAAAGGCTCGGATGATGATGACGATGATGCATTATACTACTGATGTACACCAAAAGGAGCTAAAGCCAATTAAATCCAGATTGCTCCACACCGTAAAATAAATAAAAATCCTTTCAAAAGCTACCCTGGTCAAGATCTAAATAATACGTAACAAAGTACTGGGGATTACATGAAGTATTTGAGCAAAGACCTCCCGGAGATAAGTTGGAACAAGTTCTGCATGCGGATTTTGAAACTAGCCAAGTTTCCGCCAAGCTGCAAAATATAGTCTTTTCTTTTGTGTTTATTGTTCAGATTTCACACGGAACTTTAAGATTTTTACTTAAAAACGTTACTTTTTATGTGTAGCTTCTGTACATCTGCTGGCGTTGTTTTTGTAATATTAACGGTTGTCTTTTGTTATCTGCTTTAAGAGTATTTTTAATACATACAGTCAAAAGATTACAAGGAGCTCGCGGCTCAGTAATAACCACACATGTCAATCCGGTGACTGGAAACTGAATCCGACACAGTTGGAAAAAAGCAAACGATGGTTCAAAATATAGCAACGTAGCAACAAACCCTAAAATTAGGTACATATGCTATGTAAGTAAGCTAAGTATTGAACACTTTTAAGATAATTATATTTAAAAAAAGCATTTCACAATCTGAATTTATTTGATAGATAAGTAGGTACAGTCGAGCCAAAAACAAAACCCCCAATACACAAAAGGAGTAGATAGTTTTGTTCTAATTACATCTGTGCCGTTCATCCAGTTTCTAACAATATATTTGGGCGTGGATGAGGAGGCAAGTTCGGGGTTAATTAATTACTGTTGCCAAGACGTCTCCAAGATGGATGGAGGCGACAGCTCAAAACAAAATGTCTGTTCGACCGATGTGCACCGAACATTAATCACATTGATGATATTTTTTCGACATCGGTACTTATGGGGAGAATCTGCGGGTGACACTATCTATTGTCGTCGAGTGTACTTGAGTGTATGTTGTGTATTATAACGTGTGTGCCGGATTTGGTTTGGCACGTTCGCAAATTTTGTGGCTTTTGACGGCAAACTCGTTAATATAAGCATCGTGTTTTATGAACGTTATTAAACTTGGTATTATAAATTAAAGCGTATTTATCCCTCTTTAGAAAAGGTTTTCCATTTCACACTATAATTAATCCATCCATTTACTTTAATTGCACCATGCAAATCAAGTCCAATAATCTCGTATAATTCGATTACCATACTATAAATACGATCCAGAATGCTTAATGCGCATCAAATGACCCACGCAGGGCTAAATATTTACAAGAGCACGCTTGCACGACGGGTCTATGAATACTGCATTGTGCGTGATAGGGCCAATACACACCCAATTGGAATCAATAGGGCTTGCAAGCGACACTTTGGCTGCATGCATTATTTAGCCCAGTCTGTCTGGTTGTTGGTTCTACCTGTATTTTATGCGAGTGTTTTGTTTTCGCATTGTTTAGTGTTCCGTGGTAGAACATAAAGTTAGATAGTGTTTTGTTTTATTTTGAACTACATACTGTGTTTGTGTTCTGGCAGATCTACATTTTGAGTCGTTTTATAAGCCATGTAAATAAATTCAAAAATGTAAAATACCTCAATTTTTAAATACACAGGTATGCAAACTGCACAATTGTTAAAACCAAGAAAATTTATAAACCAAAAAAGCACCCACACTCCAACTAGAAAAAGTTAGTAATAACTCCATAAAATCTGTCCCAGTTTCAACTCTATAATAACCTCGCAGCCACTACTCGAAAACAGAACAACTAATTAATACTTTTTGCTACCACAAAGAATCAACTAACAATGTACCCTTTTATTTCAACGTGCAACACCGCAGCAAGCGCAACAGAAAAAAAAAAAAAACAAAAAGTAGGTTAGAGCTATTTTTACTTTTTTTTAGTCAGGTTAGATATTCGCGCGGTTCCACCTCTAATTCCGCTAGTGTTGTGCCATCGATCAGTTAGAAGGACGGCCACCTTTCCACGAAATACGGACCGGACCGGACCGGTGTTTACGGTTTTTGCTCCCGTAGTCTTTCAAGTTGAATAAACACGACACTATTCGCTTGCTGATAGCTGTTTTACATAGGATTAGGGGTACATTATTTAGGAGTAAATTAAAGCTTGTTTAGTGGGGTTTGTTGTTGTTTTGGATTTTAGTAATGCTTTTATTGAATGGGTGAATAGATTTGACTTTAAATTGCCTTCATCGTATTAATAGTCACTGCTAACTAATAAGCACATTTTGATATAATATGAGGTTGTGGAAGTTAGACTGAATATGAAGGTTCATGTACTGAATTTTCACAGCTATTTGAGTGCTAGTAAACGTACATGGAATAACATACCCTTGCTCCTGTAGGTAGATTGGTTTCACTATTTGGATGATATAACTTTTGGACTGCTCTATTCTGAAACTGAACAAAAATCAAATGTAAATAGTTTTCAGCCGATAACCGCCGCTAACTACAGACTGCACCTGCAAACTTTTATTTTTTGAGTGCCTATTGTTTTTATACAGACCATTGTTTTTTGAAATCCAATTTGTATTATTTAAGTAATAAAAACTGTATAATAATGAAAACATTCCATGACACAATAGTAGTGCATATTTATAAAAATGAAAATAATTTTCTGTGTTCAAAAAAGTACTCTTTATTTTAGTTTTATCCTTCCTTTTATGGCAATTCGTAATCACACCATATTCTGCGTACTCCAAACGCAAGTCCCTAAAACCTCCTATAACGAAACAGTTAAATATTTATATATGGTCATAAAAAATCTATTTCTGGCGACCGTTGCTCTACAATATTGAACAATATAGTTTTATTTCGGCAAAGAGACATTCTGACCCGAGTCTCATGCATATTTTAAATGAAATAGCCAAACGGACCGCGATCTTTTTCTGTACTGTTGGAAATCTACTCGTTTTAGTGATGTGCGTTTTTTATTCGAGTTAGAATATTATTCGATTTTTTCAATTATTTGTTAAGTATAAGTTTAATAAATATGTTTATTCTGAAAAAAAGTTTTAATAAAGGTAAACGAAAGACTATTTTAAAATGTGGTTTTATATTTCGAACTCCATTTAGGTAATTAATTTTTAAAGTTATTCGTAGTTAATCTTCTTTAAGCTGCGTTTTTTTAATAAATTAGTTCGTACATAAAATGTTAAATTAAAGTACCTAAGTAAAATAAAAAAACATGACTAGAAATTATTTAAGTGAAATTTAAAAGCGTCAATGCGTTACGTCAGTCAATCGTAATATCGTAGGGATACCTAATATCGAAATCCATAAAAGAATATTCCAAAAGATTTTCTAAATGAAAATCACTGTATTTATTATTCAAGTGTTTAAGGTTCCTGATACTCATAAATAACTAGGTACGGTGGAAGTTGGTCGTCAATATTACCTCGGCACGTGTCTGAGCTACAAACTTGATGAAGTATCGCCATTCATTGCCGTTCATAAAATATTAGGAACACTGGATTTAGAGCTTTTATTAATTGCACCTTAAATAAACAGATGATGGTCGTTAGTCTTTTTTTAATTATACCTAGTGATATTAAAACAGAATTGGTTTTGAAAATAATATATGGTCTTAAAAATATTATTTTTTTGTTAAATTTTAAACCTAAAAATATTTAAATCAGCAACAAAAAACATTAACTTCATTGTGAAGCAGTAAAAGTCGTGTTCACCGAAATGTCGATACAAAATACAGTATCGATAAGCAACAATGTGTCGCGTCACTAATTTCCGTTATTGTATCGCGTATCTACTGAAAAATATAAGAATGTATTCAATAATAGTATTTCGTATGATGTTGTTCTTTGTTGTCGTAATAAATCTGAATCATATTTTTATGAAAAATAGATCGGTATATGCAAAGGCAGGTCAGATGATAAAATTGAAACTCATTGTAGCAGAAGTAATATTTTATAGCTTTGAATTTGTTTCTATTAGGGTTCCGTACCAGGACGTATCTCATGAACCGTGATAGTTAGAGAGTTGACAATTTCACAGAGGATGTATTTCTGTTGCCGCTATAACAATAAATATTGAAAACTAGAATAAAATAAATATTTTGGGGGGCTCCCATACAACAAACGTTATTTTTTTCTCATTTTTGCTCTGTTACGGAATAACCCTTCGAGCTCGAGTCCGACTCGCACTTGGCCGGTTTTTATTTCATAATATAGCCAATATAAGTACTAGTATATTTCTATGCCTCAAATAAAGTATTAATAAATTGAGAATAGCTTCCTTTCGTGGTTTCAACCGCCTCTCGAGGGAATTTCTTTCATGTAGATTCTCTGCACATGGATAAACAGTCACCAATATGTTTTTCGATTATTAGTACGTAAGCTAGTTTACTTACCCACTACCACATTTCATCAAAAACCATCCAGTAGTCTTTCCACAAAAGAGGAACAAACATCCATACACACAAACAAACGCGTTTACAATTTACAGTAGCGAGTACAACAGTCACCAAAGCATCTTTCAGTTTCGTTTCAAATTACAGTCTAGACGTTTCGTAGATTTTAATACAGTGCCCTCAAAGTCGCTGGCTACATTGAATGCTACCTGACCAACCATAACAATATGATATGCCCTTTCGACGCTCTCAAGTTCAAGACTGGAAATTTATTAGTTCGCGAAATTCAAAGGAAATTTCAGCTTTCTACCGTGAAGTGGTTGAGGAAATGTGAATTTTTATTTGATGATTGTTTTGGTTGTAATGTTATCATGATTTTTTGGTAAATCAAGTGTTGATATCAAATGAAGAGGATGCGGTAGTGGATTGATGAATCAAACATGTCTGTTTTAAAATATTTTACATCGATCACGAAATATTTTAGAGATGATGATGTTAATTTATTTTAAAAAACATTTTTCATTTTCATTTTTTTCAATTAATTTTAGAACAAAATACTGTTAGTGGTAAATAAAGTTTATATGAGCCTTGAAAAGCTCTCATAAAACTTAGAAATAAAACCAACAATTTCCTTGAATAATTTTTGTACAAAAAATGTTTTACCCGCATTCTGTAATTTTCATTCAAAGTGTTACAAAGTTCAAGGTTTCCTTTGAGGAAGGTCAAGCGACTGAATTTTTCATTTTGTGTTGAACTTGTGAGGAAAAATCCACACTTTTCAGCGCCTCTTGTAGAGATAATCTACTTTCTAAAGAACACACCGGTTTTTTCTCATGATTATTTTTGAAAACTTATTTGGAAATATATTTGCTTCAAATTCTGTAGGTACTAGAATATGGTACCTGCTTTATATTGCTAATCCTTACCTCGTCGTTCAGAATAACGGTTAATCCCCTTTCCTTTGTGGCCCTTTGTGCTACAGAAATCAGCATAGAAATAATAATGGTAATGACCCGATCCACTTTTCAAAATTAGCTTTCAAAGTTATCTAAATATGGCATTACAGAATAAGTTGGGAAGTTATTATTGAAAACGCATTTATTACACGAATGCTGAGGTTTCATCGAGATGCCATTGTTAGTTTTCAATAGTCCTCGTTAAGGGACCAAAATGGCCCTGAACTGAGTAACTCGGCCTATCCCTTTTGTTAGTAAACGATCCCTTGATCGATCTCACAACAATGGAACAATTTCAATGCTAGTTTGGTGAGCTTATTTCCGAACTATTTTTGCGAGTTTGGTGCAAGGTACAGGCGTGCTCATGACAACGTAATGGCGCATTTTCACGTAAGCACATATAGGAATGTAATACATACGTACTTGATCCAGAGATATCCACAACGTTACAAACTTAACTTCTTTTGTTTAGATAAATGGTCACATCCACAACACAACCTTGGTCAATGAATCTATGCGACTGCTAAGTGGTAATCCTAATTATACTGTCACGTGAAAGAATGCATCTTCGGGATAAGTAGTATTTTGACGATTCTATATTGCCCACGCAGACGAAGTTGCGGGCAACAGCTAGTACATACATATTTGTATAGATTAAGAACTGAAAGTACAGCGTCTTGTGTCAGGATTAAAAAATTCAAGTCTGATTTTGTGGACCAAAAACTATGACAACCAAGTAGTACCAACTTGATTACCTATGCATGTTTGACTAATATGATTTTATCAATTCCTTTAAAATTAGGAAAAATATAAATAAATAGATATCATTAACTAATATAACTAGAGGTTTTGCATTAAAATTCTTCTCTGTTATTTCACCATAATACTTGACACACTCTAAGTTGTATGAGGACTTTGGTGCAAGTCAGTCGCTACCGCTTACAATTTCCACCACCGGAATAATTTCTAGACAGGTATCAGAAGATCTATGCGCCTATTTGCTGAGCTTAATGTATTACACTGTTTAATCATCCGTCTGTCTAGTAAACTTCCAAATACTAACTTGACGAATGAATGACGTCATCAATATGAAGCTTCTCGGAGATTTATGATAATTACAATTTGTTAAGGCTTTGAACTACATTACCTACGTTAAATTGATATTGTAAGTTAGATAAGTGTCCTAAGTTGACCCATATTTTTTAGTGTTCAGTGTATTTACTGATCACAGTTTAACATATCCAAGCGCTTTATATTAAACAAAACACAACAGCATTCTCGCCAAGGCATTTACAATCAGAATCGAGTAACAAAGCATTCCAACTAAAAACCCCAATCGATACATCGATACCTATTATTACAAACAAAATGAAAGGCACTTAGTACAAAACACTTAAAACCCACTATAAAAGCATCATATTATTACAATTACTGTTCACAGTTATTAAGTTTAAATTGGATAACAATTATCCGAATGAAACGCCAATCAAGCCACAGTTGGCCTGTAATTAAGCGGTGGGCTAGTTAGCATGACAAACGAGTAGCTACCGCGCTGTTATTATACTGCGTAGTGAAGAGACTGCGGTCTAATCGAGTTCCGATATTCGGTTCCGAGTTTGAGTGTTACAGTATCGATTTTATAATTGATATTGATTTCGTTTTTGTGAGTATTGTTTATGAGTTTTGGACTTCGTTTCTGAAATTGATTATTTTGTGTCTTTTAATAGTTGTGTTGTGTGGTTAACTAAAGGTAATTCGAATTGAAGGTTCTTGAAATGATTGACTGAAAAAAATGCTATTTTGTCCATCAATACACAACAATAATAATTAAGTACATATTGCACGATTTACACAGTTAATCACATTTGTAAATAAAATTTAAATCTGCAAATACGTATCAGTAAAAACAAAATGAATAATAAATCCCGTTTTCTAATCCCGCGATGTCGCATCCCTATTTCCCCGTATGTGTACTTACGTCAGCCCACGACCGGTTTTCCGGGATATACGGTCTTAAACACCATTATTTATTAATAGTTAACGCCTCGTTGGGAGCGTAGTAGGATGGCTGACATTTTTAAGGGACCACAGATTATATTGAATCATAGGACAGCGATGGAACAATAAATTACTTTGTTGAATGATGTGGGAATGGTTTGCTGTCGTCTTTTGTTTTTAATTCTATGGTGTTTTGAAGTTGTTTGCATGTTGTAATGGAAGCTGGTTTTAATAAATATGGGTGTGTACTTTGATTATATATATGTATAGATGGAGTGTCACCATACAATCCCAACAAAGAAGCAGAGACAAAATTGTTATGCATGTGTGCGTGTAGGTGTCATTTTACACTGCGCGTTGACGTAAATAATGATACCAGCTTCTACGATTCTCCCATAAATAATGAAAAAAAAATAGACTAATTAAATAAGTTTGTATACATAGTGTTATTCGGTTTAACTATAACTTTATAGAAAATTGAACCTTGCTTGGCACTGCTCCTTTTGTAAGTCTTCGGCGCCCTATCTTGTCGACAGTACTCATGTCCTTGCTGTGGAAGTGATCGGAACACACTACGGTATTTTTCGCTGGTGTCCACATCGCATCTCCGCGGCTTTTTTTAATGCGGTCTGACTCCTAACAGTAGGATTACTTGGAATTCCAAAAAAAAAATGTTACGTCGATGACCATAATTTACTAATCAAATAATAGTAGATAATATTTTGGAGAATCAGAAAATGTCTATCCGAGCAATAAAAATAGAAATTATACCTATTATTTTTTTGCGCAGTGCGTAAAAAATATCCTTTATACATAGCATAAACACGTGAAGTTGGGAAAATGAAAAACAGAAACTGGCAACACTGATACAATATGGCGTGATTTAATAAACATAATTACAAAAAACAAATATTTATTTTCTGGGTCAGTTACCGATGATAGGTGATGTTATTGGCACTTTTTAGCCTTCCTTTATAATTCCGGCAGACTTTAATTGCACATGTCGTCATTTTACCTCTGTTATTTGTATTTTAGTTAGCGCGCGTAATACGTTTTGACAGTTAAGCGGCACGATCTGTTCTGATTGACAGGAAAGCTAATGTCGATGAACAGTACATTGACATTTTTTTCCACGCTTGCGCGCACTCGACGCTACATCTAGACATATATATAATCAAAGGGTGTGTAAGAACTTGCTCTAGCTTCGAAACTAACTAGTGTCCCAGTGAATCTATGGATTTTGTGGTTGACTCCATGAAAATTTGGTTTTGAAATTTTTAGAATATTTATAACGTGACGACAGTTAGACAGTACGTGGCGGAGAATTTCATGACATATAGTGATAGGACGCAATACATATTAATATATCAATTTTTATGAGCAATCTATATTACATTTCAGTAAAGAATAACCCACAATACGCCGACCTAGAAAAATCTGACTCGATTTCTTCCCAGAACTCATAACTTTACTCTTTACAAAGCAAAGAAATCCATCCGATACCCACATGTATCCACATTGAAAGCCTTAATGGATTATCTGTTAGCATTAAACATGTAATATATGAAATGGGAATGTAATACATATTTCCTTTTGTTATTGGAAAGAAGTTCCTTAATGTGGTTTGCGGGATCTACTTCTTGGAAACCGTCGTAGTCGGAATAATGTGACACGTTTTCGCTATATCTTTATGTTATAGGTAGGTTTACAAAACCACAACCTTGATGTTATTTTATTTTCTAAGTAGTTGTTATTTCTTTGTAAATTGCAGAAGGTTAACTTATGCCAATCAAGGATAATGATGGTATTTTGACAAATTTTATCAATTCTCAGAATCTTTTACCATTCCAGGATAAGCTGATAATATACTTTCGCATAACATAATACTTGTAACTTACAGAATCCATAATGAAGACCCCATGAAGTGATAATACCAATATTATTCAAACATTCAACTGAAATAAATCAAATAACAAGCATGAATTCTTCAGTCTCAAGGTCATGTAATCAGCATCCATTGATGCCTTAATCGGCAGACGTAAATCGGCAATAACAATTCTTTCCCTGAGTTCCCACGGCTATACTACCGCGCCTATAAATCTCTCTTGGGCCGGCTAATTTGCAAACGTTACAGGAATTAGGTGCGTTAGGTACTAAGCGTATGTAGGTATGTACATGGGAGGTTGGGTTCGGAATATATTTTTGTAGGTCGAATGATGATAAGAGCGAGTGTTAACTTTTTAACACTATAAATTGCATTTTAATTAAATACTTTAATCAAAACTTAATGGTATAATATAATGAGCAAAGAACGTTTCAAACGATCCGACGGTCAATTGCTTAGCTTCGAAGAAATATTACATATTTTCGTCCCCTAAAAACACTGCCTGACACATATTTAAAAACACTTGCAGTACAACCACGTACACAAAATAAGACGATTACATCACAATCTTCAGATACATTCTAATTGGGGCTCAAATAATAACCCCACAGACACGTTCGCGATTAACAGCATTAAAGTATGTATCTCGCAATTACAACATCCACGACGTGAGTCGGCGCTATTAATTTTATGTAGATTAAGTCAATCCTCTTTGGGGTGTATTCGTGAGGTACCAAGTGGAATAAGATTGCTGAAGAACGTTATCG
This sequence comes from Helicoverpa armigera, assembly GCF_030705265.1. Classification (NCBI taxonomy): domain Eukaryota; kingdom Metazoa; phylum Arthropoda; class Insecta; order Lepidoptera; family Noctuidae; genus Helicoverpa; species Helicoverpa armigera. Next base: position 8,945,083 of record NC_087127.1, on the reverse strand, counting down.
GTTTTGGGATTAGGTAATCGATGGATTTGAAAAGATACATGAACATTGTTGGATAAATGTTCAGGAGTATTTTATCAGAAAATAGGGTTTATTTACAGATATTAACTCGAAGAGGAAGATGTCCAGGATAGAGCGAAGTGGAAGAAGAAGATACGGAAAGCGGACCCCGTCACAAGACGGGATAAACGCTAAGAAGAAGAAGGGTTTATTTACAGATATTAAGAGTAGATGTACATTTCATTACCTAGTTGTTCGAATCCTTTCGAAATCTATAACTGCCCAATAACAAATTGAATCAAATAGCTTAAAGATATACGAATGAACAAAATCAACATTTAATTTCACCTAGGACCAAGAAAATAACTAAATGTACACAATTACACACATTCACACAGAATTCAATAAACCCTAATCACATTACGAACAAAAATCATTCAATTACCAACCTTTCAAAAGATCGCAGACTGATAAATTACCGCACACAACTAACTACGTATAAAATATTAATTATTAGCGAAAACAATGGCTCACGTTTGTGGAAATAATCGATTCCTTTGTTGTCTAATAGCTTCGGTTATTGTGCACCCAAGAAAACGGTAATTAAAAGGCTTTTCATATAGTGAGCGTCGACAGTAGTATTATTTGAAATCGGATTCCCCCACCTAAATGAACTTCCTTGAAAATATATTTTGTTGAATCGAATGCTCTTTTGATTACATTCTTGAGCGAGTTTTAAGCTTTAGTTTTTAATTGTAAAATGTTTTGGTGGAAACTATATTCTTTGTCATTAGTGTGAAAACTAAAGCTGTAGCGTTATATTTATTGAAAAATAAATAATCATCCTAACAGGATTATAACGTGAATGATGAATCAATATGTAATGGTTGCGGATAGCTAAGTTACAAATCATTGACTTGTAACGAAACGAAATATAAAACTAACTTGTTATTACTCTGCAGATTAGGGGTGTGTAAATATGAAACGCCAACTTTATGTATGTGCAGACATCTTCAGCAAATAGAAATTAGTCTTTGTTTGACACTGAGAAGTAAGCATGCACTAAACAAACTTGGTATGAACGTATAAACTGATGTGAAATTGTAAAAGCAAAGGAAATAATACTTTCCAATATTAAAACAGAAAGGTAATAAAACAAACGAACTTCACGAACGAAATATTTCGAACATTTCACACCAAAATCAAAATGAACATTAGCATTTGCCATTTTGTTAACAACGAACAAAGTTTGAAAGCTACATTATTGCCTTTAACGATTCTTATCAACGAAAAGGGCAACTTTCAAAAAACTCATTACAAAATTAATGAAAACTTTCCGCTTAATTGGTATCGCGATACGGAATAAGGAAGCGATAACAATATTCCAGTTCACTTCGATATCTTAAAGTATTAATCTACACTTTTAAGGTTAAGAGTACCAGGCAGGCTAAAGAGAGCGCACTGTAGACTAAAAAGTCGGCCGAGAGTTGACATTTTTTTTTAAGTAAAACTTGATTCCAATCAAAATTTTCAGTCAGTCTCATAAAGCTAAATACCTGATATTTGTAATGTGCGTACTATCATTCATCTTCATACTGATTTATGAGCCCAAACAAACTATCGGCCGACTAAAAGTTTGCAGTTTATGGGTACCTAAAAAGTGAATTCGGATTGGTCCGCGTAAAGGCGAAAACTTTAACTGTATCATAACCGTTGATTATGCAAATCGCTGGCATTAGCAAGAAATTCAATTTTGGAAAATTATGACTTAATGCCATAGTGGGTCGGTTATTGACCTCTAATAATATGGTATGTATTTTTATTTTTATTATGTGTAACACGTAAGAGGTAGGCTTCTGTTTTAGTTTATGGTTTAGTATGGAAATTGAGCGATACTTGGTAATTTCGTAGTAATAAAACAGGAGTAGGATATTGTTATTATCGCAGTAAATTGATTACATTCTTCCATTAATGTAAAAAAATATATCGCTGTAGTTCGTTAACTTTGACTTACCAATCATCAAACGATAGTAATCAACTTTCTAATATCACTAGATACTAGAATGATAAATAAACCTTCATACTAGTAATTATTAAAGAACATCAAAACTAGTAGTAGGTAAGTAATATTGCTCTGTCCCCGTTTCGCTAAGTAATAACATGGAAATGTTGTTGCAGTCAGCTCTTTGATTAATGAATGAAATACCAAAATTGCAGTAAAACACATATTTCTAGATGATTCGGTTTCTGCTTTGAAAGTGGTATTGAAGACCTGATTGCAGACTAAGATTTGACACTTCAATCTGATTCCTGGCGTTTACACAAACATCTTGTGAGCGGCTGCACTTCATAAAATCGCCTTCGTATTGAACAAAATTATTATTGTTTGCTCATTTGTTTTCCCATTTGAAAGTTTCCTAAAATAGCCTTTATTTAAGGTTACGATAAATATGTAAAGAAACTTTTGAAGGTTAACTGTGTTTACCTTTCATTATACGGAGTAATATAATGATTACGACGGTAATGCCTCAAGTCAAACACAAGGCCTCTTTCCACAAAAACACACGCTCAAAAGATTTAACACGCTGTTTTCTATTTACAGAAAGAAATGGTTTAGACTTCACCAAAATGGCTGTACCATATAATTTAACAACACATAATTATTCGTAATGCCAGCTTTTTCAGTACTGAAATGTTAAATCACTGGCGCTACACGTAACGTTTCACCTTGAATGCGAGCAATTTACGAAAGAACGGTATTATAGAGCCCTCAGCCCTCTCCAAAATTATGAGGTACCTACATTCAACTTATCTGCCCCACAAAGTTTAGGTTTCTTGGTATTTCTAAAGCTCTGAAGCTTAACACATTTCATTCAAATCCATTCGCTCGAACAGACCGAACGTGTAATGGCGACATTCCATTCAGGAAATTTGCTCATAAACTACGTTTTGTCGGTTAAAAGCCACTCACGAATTCTCATTGTTTGCTTTGGAACAACTAGCCAACTCCATAGTTTGGTGGGAAATTGATAAGAATAAGACGGGACTGCGGAAATCTTAACTAAAGATCTTATTCATAAGCTTGTTGTGTTATAATATTGCAGTACAAAGAATTTGCATTTTGGCTGCTTTTCCTGGCGTCAGTTTAGATCAGCTTCAAGTATTTTCGCAGACGAATTTTTTAGCTTTCTGTTTATATTAAGTATCGTCTCCGTTTTGCCGTTAAGGAGTGAAATATTGGAAAAATATTTTTTATGTTTCTTCGCTTTCATGGTCACGATTGGCGTAGTTAGGAATTTATTTTTTGGGTTTAAGCCATAGAGTTCCCTTACTGAATTGTTTAGTTTATAAACTCGACTAGTAAGAGCTTTTTAAAGAGTAGTAGATACATCTATAGGTATGTAAACTGTTTATACATTTGTTAAAAGGTAGAGGCAATGGGCCTGACATATACGAATTTAAAGCGTAACAATTACATACAGATCCAGTTTTCTAAAGATAGCATGTTTATTATTCAGTCTGATACTGATTGGCAGCGTCTTCATTATAATGCAATTATGAGATAAGGACGCGAGAGGGAACGCGGATTACATGCTACGTGTTAACCGTTTAATATGAGCGAGTGGGTTATTATGTCTATGCTTGTTGCTAGTCATTTTCTGTTGCGGTTTCTGTTAGGAAATGGGTGAAATGTAAGTGAAAGTTATTCTATGCTTATTTTTGAATGCTAGCTCAGGCTCGCGTTGTGCCTACGGGGGCTGCGAGATTGTTCGAAAGAGTTACTGCGGCGCTGGTACATGAAAGGCCTACGACAGAACATGATGGGTTTTAGGCACGCGCTGTCTGAATACATGATATAGAACTGCCAAAACACTACCCATTCATGTGATATCTTCATCGAAAACTTTCAAACCATATGTACCACATATAACTAATTATAACTTCGTTCTTTAAATAGCACATAAACGGCAATATCACATACATAGGCACGAAAATAAGAAAATCTCCTCTAAAAACTACGAAGCTTATAACCCACGCCACAACTACATACACAACAAACCTACACACCACATTACGTTATTACGTCGAAAGCTAAAAATCTCCCCTTACAATGGCGCAACAAAAACGCGAGCTTCAATTTAAGAGCATCGGATAAGGAGAAAGCAATCTCGTTCCCCATCTTCTTAAGGCAGGAATAAATCACTGTATTCAATAGGTTTTAATATAAGTTCGTAAATGAACATGAAAAGTAATGTTCTCGTGTTGCAGAAGGCTTGATTAGATGCGGTGCATACGAATGGTGAGGCTTAGCGTATGGAATTGGAGATTTTCCGGGAATCTGTTATGGTACTTGGAAATTATTATGAACTATAAAATATAATATTCAGTGTCTAGAGCACAAAATGAATAAGTGTAAAATAAAATCTACACAAAATAGGTACCAGAGTGTAACAAGAATTGATTTATCCTATGAAGATAGAATATTATTTGGATAAACTAGGCTGGGTTTTCGGTATTTCTGGACGCAAATATTTTGAAACCTAGACTCAATTAATTTTGCTATGTTGACAATGTAAGGTTCTTAGGAATACTAAATTATAACATACCAGGACACAAAATAATTACTCCATCTATGTACGACCAAGGGTCCTCAAACTATCCCGAATTACATCCATCTTTATACACAATAACACAAGTAACAACAATAAGGGAATATTTCAGATACTTCATAAAAGGGTCCTACAGTACGCTCCAAATATTTTGAAGAATAATAACATGGGGACACCAAACATACGGCTTAAACCAGGATATCAAAGCCGCCAGACATTACCTACTTATTTTGTCCCAAGTGAAACCCATGGTCTAAACAATAATAATATGTTTCACTGGCGCAGACCTGTGGTACTAACTACCCATGATCGCAAGGAGGTACGGCAGAGCAAACAGCTACACGGACGCTTCTTCGGTGCTCTTCATGGCCCCGATGTAGACTTCAATGCGTCCGTATCTTGGCTACGCTTCGGTGACTTGTTTGGAGAAACCGAAGGGTTTGTATGTGCAATTATGGACGAAGTTATCCTTACGAATAACTACCGGAGATATATCGTGAAAGACGGGACGGTTGACATATGTCGGGCATGTTACCATCCGGGTGAGTCTATCAGACATATTATATCTGGTTGTTCTCGTTTGGCTAATGGTGAATATTTGCACAGACATAACCAAGTGGCCAAGATTATCCACCAGCAGCTTGCTCTGCAATACAACCTTGTAGACCTTGAGGTACCGTACTACAGGTATGCGCCCGACCCAGTTCTCGAAAAGGACCATATCACGTTGTACTGGGATCGATCTATCATCACTGACAGGACTATTGTAGCCAATAAGCCTGATATTGTGGTGATAGATCGATTAGCGCGCCGCGCGATGATAGTCGATGTCGCCGTTCCGCATGACGAGAACCTCGTGAAAGCTGAGAAAGAGAAACAAATAAAGTATCTCGACTTAGCGCACGAGGTTGTCGCCATGTGGAGTGTCGACACGGCTGTTGTTGTGCCGATTGTCGTTACGGCCAATGGTTTAATAGCCAAGAGCCTCGACGAACACCTCAGGAGGTTCTCGTTGGGAGGCTGGATCAAGGGACTGATTCAGAAGGCAGTACTCCTTGATACGGCACGTATTGTGAGGAGGTTTCTGTCTCTGGGACCCTAACCACCGGTACCTTGGACCCTGTGCCCGATATCGGTGGCAACCTATTTTTTATATTTTTAAATGTTTTTTATTTTTATATTTAATATTTAAAAATGTAAATTATATGTTTGAAAATAAATAAATGACTCAAAATATGTTTCAAAATGTTCTATCATTTAATTTATTAAAGGCGTTTCAAATAGTTCTAAAATAAATAAATGAAAAATAAGATTAATAGTTTTAGTTGCTTTAGTTAATTTGAGGTGTAGTGTACTTAACTTTACCTATATGAATTCTGTAAACAGTTCGTATTTTTCCCTATGCAAAGCAAATAAAAGATAAATAGATAAGGACTTATATTAGATTTTTTATCTCTCGATATCAGTCGGTACAAATTAGCGAGTAAGCAAACAGTCAACATTCGAACTTTATCTCATAGCATATTTTTTATTTGTGAAAAAATAAGTAATGTTAAACGGCCACAGGATCTCATACTATCTATCTAATAATAGATTTATAACGCATATATTCAAACTATACTTATCCTTTTCTAACATAATATATGGATAGATATGATCACATTATATCTATAGCTATAATATAATATGTCCGATATCGGTGCCTTACAAAATGTGACCGTATTAGCAAACGGGATTGTTCCGAGCCAAGTTGGGAACCGGTGGAAGGAAATTCAATAGAACCTTAATTTTCCAGCCCCTATTGATGCACAATGGACAATAATGTTCAGTATATTATTTTGTGGAAACGTAAATTGTCACATTACAAAAATTACTAAGTATGTAATCAGTTAAAAACTAAAATAGTGCACAATAGGTATCTACTAATCTAATATAGATCAATGAATAAATCTTTAGGTAAAAATAATGCAGGTATTCTTCCAAAGATTTTTTTTTCTCATTTATGAGATTATTAAGACCTAGTTATACAACAATCCGCAGGTTTGTAATTTATGTTGAAATTCAAATTTCTATCCAATCACAACGACCCTTGAGACAACTGCTGTTTCAAGTATTCATGACAAGGAGATACCTGACTAGCTACCTAGAAGCAATATAAACTAAGGAAATATTCTAGTATTTTTATAGCACAAAATTAGTTTTACGATAAATCTTCAAAAAGGTTCAAGGTTCAAAATACCAACAAAAAAAAACAATCTTTTATTTTTGTCGCATCTTTAATAGACAAAACAGTTTGATCATAGAAGATTTAAATACTCAATTGATACCTAATAATAGGATAATTAATATCATAATTAGAGATAATGACGTGGTTACGGTATTCGTTAGAGACTAATTAATGTAATTAATTGAAATTGCAGGCGATATTTCAGGCTAATTTCATCAAGGGTTTTATAAATGAATACTTATGATGATTTAAGTTCATAGTCTGTGCAATTTATTTGTTAACTTACTATGAACTTAAAAATTTTGAAGGACACAAAACAAATAAAATAAATATGCAAGAAAGGTTATTTTATTAATCAGTGGGAACTACTGCCCGTACCGGGATAAAATACAGGCTACGTTTCTTGCGGATACTGTAGCTCTCTAAGGGCGGAAGAATTTTTTAAATCGGCAAAGTTTGAATTTATCCATTACGAAAATATTGTTTTTCCTCTTTACAAAATTACCTACAGTGTAAATTCTTCCTTAAACCAAGCATGGAATTGAAAAATATATTTTCTATACATATACACCAACAGATGCACCATGCAACCCAAAACTAAGTTCTTCGTAAGTCCAAAGCATGATACCATAATTTGAAGCCAGCAAGCTCCAGCTCACAATATCAACATCAAAATAACTCTCAAAGTACACTTTGAGTAGCACAATTTTGGCTGAAAATCCCCCAAAATAACTACGTGTATGGGTGCCGAGACGTGTCTTGCAAAATTTCGAGCGTCATATGTTTGTGACTAGCTTTTTACGAAGTTTCCTCTCAACACTGCGCTGGGCAAAAAATGTGGATAAGTGTGGTATGGCTCTTGGGTTGATAGTTCCGTAGGTTTTCTGTCTTGTAGATTTTAGCGTTATTGCAAACTGTGGTTAGTATTGATGATCAATTTGTAGAGGATAACATTGTTCGTGTTTCAAATAATATTTTTTTTCAAAAATACGCTCCAAAAAGGGGCAAAATAATAGTAACAATTATGGACCCTAACGGGTACAGCAGGTAGGACTCAGGAGACTTACACTTATTTCAACTTAGTTTTTCCTCTAAAAACTTGAGATATCAATAGATTATTAAGTTAACTTTTGCACAGTTTTTGATCTATATCTCAGAACGGACAAACATTTCAGCAAAGCTGTCATAGTAAATGTTGTTCTACATAAACAGGCCTATCCAATGATATATATGACATCGTTATTGGTGGGGTATACCAGGTCCCATATATTTGTGCCCATTGTCCTTTTATTACTCATGCTTATGAATACACGTCCAGTGTTTTTAAACATATAAGATACAGAATCTGTGAAACAGGAAGGGTTAGTGACTGCTGTCTAATAAATTTCCCTTAGCACAATTTCGAATATCTACGGAACCCTAAAACAGGAGAGCGTTTTTTTTCCTTTAACACTTCAGTGTCACGTTCGTACGTCATATTACTTCCATGCCGATATTAGCTTGAAATATCGCAGTTATATATCAGTTCATAAACTACGCCAATGTCTTGATCTAATTCTTTTGAAATTGCCCGTTATTTGTGAGTTAGTGGCAATTTCAAATTCGAAATCTTGATAAATAGCGTGGCATTTTTATCGCATTGCCAAAAAATATTCAATTGGTTTCACACCTCTATTTTTTTCTTCAATGAGTTGTTTATTCAATTCCATTGAAATGCATGTTGTAGTTAGGTACAGCTTGTCTGAAAAGAAGCAGATTGGTGCTGTAAAAATTTTGTAACATAGTAGTGAAAAACTTTGTCGTAAGTGTAAAAAATATCACACCTACAGGCAAATTACATGAGCACGTCCGATTCGAAACAGATCGATTAGCCTTCTGAATTTTCTATGTTTTGATATCTGGCTAAAAAATGCTTGATTGTTGGTCCCAGTAATGCAAATCCAATGGTATTTACACTAGACTTTAGTTTTCAGTTCTATCTGTATTTATGTATAATCTAAGTACATTCACCAAACACGAATAGTTAGCTAACAAACCCCGATTGTTACTATTCATCCCGGCTTAAACTGCATAGCCAGGCGTACACAGCTTATCTACGATCAGAACTATAGTCTGACAATTTCAGACACGTTTGCCTCAACTTAGCCTAGTTGAGTTTACTTACATTAAATAATAATCAGCTGTTTGCTGTTATTTCTTGTCTAGCTTCTGTAAGTTTAGGTACCAGATTTTAGCTGAAGATAAGCTTAAATGCATGCAAACTCATGTCAGACATAAAGGTATCAACGTCTAATCTGTTAGTGATAGTAGGTTTTGTGATTGCCAACAAAAGGTAAACTGTATCTTTCCAAAGGGGGTATTAGGATGGCTGGATAGCTGTGGTCAGATGGACGGTACCAAGCACTATGAAAAATCTTCTTTCCTAAAACAGTTGGGAAAAGGATGATGACCAAATATAATCTGTGTAACTCAACAAGCATCAAATTACGAAACAAACACGTTTACAGGCAACAAAATAAAATAAAACCGACTCCGTTGTATTCGGTTGTAAATTTACGAATTATTCCGACATGTCGGATACGGCCGATGTGTCAACACTACGTGATGGCGATTTCAATCACTCGGCTCTTCTATTTTTTTATGTTTCGCTGCTCTCGACAAAATTCATTTTAATCCCCGCAGTGCACTCTGCCCAATTGGTGGGCCTTATCAAAATCGGGCCGTGTCCACATATTAATCAACGTTTTTGTAAAGATTTTTCCTGTAACAGCGGGAATCTGCGGGTTCGTGTGATATATTGATGTCAATGTGTTTATTTTGTGTTATGTTATTTTTTGTATACATAATATATGTTTATGTGTGTTTGGAAAATATGTATTTTGGATGTGACGATGTTTCAAAGGTTCAGAAATGGTTTTGTCAAGTACTTACCACCCTTACAAAAATCACATTATTTTTCATAAAGTTTTATAGGCAATATCATATATTATAGGTCAAAATAACTCAGCTCCATACTTAGGCATCATCTACAATACTTATCTAATAGTTTTTTTTTTCAAATTCAAATCCTCGTCTTCTTTGATCTTTTGCAAGAAAAATCTTCAAAAGGGTCTGTAAAAGTACATTTTATAGATACGTCTGATGACTGGTCAGTATCGATTGACACTACACATCTCGTGATTGATGATCTTACTTACAAATGACGAAACATGACCCCTGCACATTTCGATATATTTTACAAAAGCTACGCTTATTTTTTGCGATGGTTTTTAGTAATCTATCATGTAAGTTGTTAGATATCGTGATTTAAAAAAAAAAGCAGGAAATAAATAGGTATTTTGACGATTTTACTTGATCTGAGAAAATTACTTCTAAATTACCAAATGCTAAATGTACTATCTATATATAACCTAGCAACATTTTTGATGTATTACTGTTTAATTTGACGATCTTCAGATCGTAAACAGTAATAGTAACAAATTTTATAAATATTAAAGTATTTTTTTTTCCCATTTCTGAGGCATCAATTTGGCGGGTTTTGGGATAGGTATAATAAAAGCTATGATTAGTCTTTTTCCTTTATAGGAAAAAATGCTCTGATTACATTAACATGGTGAAAATTGAAACTAGAAAAAAACCTCTACACAAAAATAAAACAGTTCTATACAAAAAAGGTTTGAAACTATCGGACATGACTCTCACCACTTAAATTGGTTCGGAGATAACTAATTGACAGACGGACTGACATCACAGCGATAGTCCGTTAGAATATTGTTTAATTGGACTACGATATATTGGGGGATAGAAACATGCGAATAAATTGATGTGATTTAGGTGCCTAAAGCTACTAAAGTGATAAAGTACGTATAAAAATATATCACAAGCAAAAGAAACTCCTTTTGATGTATTACTTTATGTTCTGTCTACGTGAAGAAACGATATAAAGTGTGAAAAAAGAATCATTCAATTAAAATTAATTCCTTATTTTTACCGTCGAGTTATCTTATATTGCGTATATTCACCCTCTCTTATATTTTTCAGATATCTTATATAGATAGATAATATCTACCTTTTCATTACTAATCCTTAGTTATCGGAAAAAGCAATAAATAATTCATAAGTTGCGGCAAGTCAGTGGCCTAATCCAAACTAATACTGACATTTCAAGTTCGGCTTTATAGGTAAATATTTAAGGCAAAGATTCATGAACTGAAATAGAGTTGTATGACACAGTTCCACTAAATATAATGGAACTAATAACCGAAATATATATTGCTCCATTCATCCAGACTTTACACTATTAAATTGTAAGCAAAAGCCGTTTCAGCGGTTGTAGGGTTAAAAAAAGAAGACGCAGAAACGGTCTGAGAACAATACGAGAGCAGAGTTAACCCTACAAAGTGGTCGCATTCCGGTGTAAAACATGGCGATACTGCAGCTTAGCAGTGCAGAATAGAAAAATTTATCGTTTTGCTACAATGAGCTCGCTTAATGCTGCTTTTCCGAGACATGAGTCTGGCGCGCGCGGTTGTCACCGGCCGCATGCGACTGAGCATAACGAAGTATTGAAGTAAAGGTTTGAACTGAAACGTGTTGAGTATTGGAATTTATAACTGGAGACTAAAATAAGCTAGTTTATTATGCATTGTATTCCGAATACAGTTATTCATAGTCCCATAGGCTATTCACTCTCTCTCCCAGTCACCCAGTCGGTGGCGACAGTCGCATACTTCGAAAGTGCACCTTAACCCAATTGTGTTGGCTCATGTGATTGTATTTTGTTTTCGCATGAGATCTTGAATACATAAAACTGTTTTGCAGTAAAAGGTAATCCCACCAAAAACATTAAATGTAAAAAAATGCCAAGTCTCTCGACGCAGTCTTTCCATCGTAAAAAGTTTTGAGATCTCATAGAAGCCAAGTCCTAGTCAAAATATTTTGTAGTTATAAATCAACATTTAGTAATTGTATCAATAGTTTTCTTTATATTATAATTATAGTGACTTGGCAATGAGCACAAATTAAAAGCTGCTTGCTGCCTGGAATTATGTGCAAATGTTACTGACGAGACCAGTGATCAGATTATTTGTTATGTGTGAATCATGATGGTCACTACCGACTACATGCTCCAATACAATAATTAAGAATACCTTACGGGCCATCGCTTTATGAAAGTAAATGAATCGAGAGTACACTAAGACTGACTGCCGTTGCCGAAATTCGGTTGGGACGACACGGATAAACCAAAAGAAAATTAATTTTGTGATATTAATGTTTACGCATGCGGTGTGTGTAACTTTCAACTCCTCCAAATATGCCGTTTTATTTGTTTCTTCTTGTGCTCATTGCCAAGTCACTATAACTATAATATAAAGAAAACTATTGATACAATTACTAAATGTTGATTTATAACTACAAAATATTTTGACTAGGACTTGGCTTCTATGAGATCTCAAAACTTTTTACGATGGAAAGACTGCGTCGAGAGACTTGGCATTTTTTTACATTTAATGTTTTTGGTGGGATCTCATTTATTTTTTGTAAGTGTATTTCTTTCTTTTTTTTTAGGTGACCTCATAATTTCTTGGACTTCAGCTACTGCTTTGCTTAGAACCCATTCTCTATCTCTATCTCTTTTGTTTCTTCTCTGAGGCTTCGTTACTTCTAAGGTGGACAAGTCATTCTAACTATGTCATTACAAGTCATTATATGCATAGACTTGCATATCATCCCAATTCTCCACTACATAATGGACGACAGCACGACTAATATCGTTTGACGAGTGAAAACTCCCATACATGCAGTATGACAACGAATGAAATAAACACGACCCATCTCCAGGAATAGAGATGCCTCTGTGTGGACAAAGGTCGCCATTTATGTACAATATTTCACGTTCCATTAGGTACACTATATGTACAATTACTACTATAACAATATATTAATAGGGCTTAAACGTATATATATATGCATATGTATAATAAATAACTAACAAACTAAACTAACTAACAAATAACTAACTCAATAAAAATATAAATCTACTAACTTACAAACTATAACTAAACTAAACTAAATAACACGTAAAGTTCTCCGAATATCAATTATCACTACAATATTTTTTAGTTTCGAAATGGTTTTTCATAGACAGATGGCGCTATCAAATGAAAATTATTGAATTATTTTGAAGTACTACTTAGACTGCGCTTTGTAACGAAACCATAGCGCGATTCAGACAAGTACAACGCCATCTATCGAGCGCGCATACAATATTTATCGCAATACAATGGAGTTACAGCTTTATTAATTTAATGAATTATGAACTTTATGTATTAATTTGTATTAATGATAGTCTATGTATTACATTTATATTATTCTTTTCTATCCTTTGTATGTATTCATCCAATTGAATAGGTACTTAAACAACGAACAAAGTTAACAATGCAGTCAAAATCCATACATAATGTTCTTGCCAAACCGCAAATATAAAATTGTTTTCTATGGCATATTATTTTTTAATGTTTTTATAATTTTTCCTTTATATGTGGCTAATGACCTATCTTGGTGCAAAATTTGAAGTTTCTAAGTCTGCTAGAAGTACCTTAGATTTTTGATGATCTGTCAGTGAGTCAGTGAGTGACAAAATGGTGTAACTTTGATCGACCGTAACTCCTAAACTATTAATTCAATTGGCATGTAATTTCGAACTTAAGCTTGTTCTAATGCCTACTATTATTCACCGAAAACCTAAACTCCTAGCCCTGTCCACGTCGAAGATATAGGGGGGGCGAAACAGCCGCGAATCGCTTCGAGAAAAGATGGTACGGCCGTGCCCATTTTGCTCGCGACTTGGCTGGGGCACTGCCGTGCCCCCAGATTGAGAGCAAGAGTTATGCATTGTAGGGGGTGTTAATGTACTGCTAGTCGTTAGGGTGAAATGTTTGTCTTAGTGTTTAGCAAGGGAGTGGACTTTCTATTTGTTTTTCTAACCTCCTAATGGTGGTCAAATAAAATTTACTTTATTCTATGAACATTTTTAAAAGCAATTTGATTTTATTATGGACGATTAGTCTCTTTTCAACGTGTATGATGAAGCAAAAAATCTGCCTGTGAACTAGTAAACATTTGAAACTTTAGTCGTTTCAAACTGTCATGGCTTGGAATTAATTTAAAATTACCTCTTTAAACTACTAACTTTTGAATTGATAGTGTATTTGTTTGACAGTAATTAAACACTTAATAGTTGACTGATGGTCATTTTTTTTGCTTTTTAATGTTATATGTTTCAAAAAAATATATTTGATGTAAGTTTGCCTACAACCATGAAAAATTGTAAGCTTGCTACAGCGGTGTGGCCACTAGACCAAAGAAGCAATTATTGTAATTTAACATTGAATAATTTTACATAAGACAGCTATTTTGTTATTATACACAAACAAATAAACCATCTATCAACAAATTTCTATAAGACTGACTTTTGTTCATCATTATTTTGTTACAAGTTTGGGCAATGGGCCTTCAAAAACATCAATTACAGGATATCGGATTAATGTTTAAACTTTTCTTTAATTATTATTATCTTGATGAATTGCCTTGTTATTGTAACTAATGGAAATTAGAAAATATGATATTAAGTTTCAGTTATTATAGGTCATTGTTTGGTTTCGTGAAAGTAATTTTCCACTGGAAAAACACTATAAATATAATACTAATTTAGTTTATGTTCAAACAAAATTCGTAAATATAGTTTTAATAAGAAAAAATCTACATTTTAAACATTTTTTGTGATGTGAGGTATGATTATACAATTTTTCTTGTATATTATTGAAACTGCATAAACAGATCATGATTCTAGTTAAACATTGGTCTAGATGCATCTCCACGATCCAATTTAATGTTTAACCGATAAAGAACTTTTTACTCCCATTACAAAAAAAAAAGAAAACATTTCTGCGCCAGGAGCATTTCCTCTTCTATGCTCACAATGGCTTGTGCGTCATAAAACTGCTACAACTTTCAGCAAAAAACGAACAAAAGAAAATCGATTCTGTAACATCCCCTTTCAAACTGCACCCGCGTGAATATTGGATATTTCACCAATGCAATAACAAGCACAAACAAATCAAATATCCCTATGAAAATCAAACAGAAAAATTATCTGAGCTAATGAATTAAAAACACTACATCAGAATTAAACGATATAATACTATATACCAAAGTCAATGTGGAAACCAGTTGATAGAATAACGACTATCATAACTTGATCCCTAATTTTCGAACAGTTACTCTCATTCGGTTGTGTCCGAGAGGTCTTGGTAAACTGGTTATGATGGCGTGTTGTGAATAAACCATGAGTTGTTTTCAATTTAGCGTAAAAGCGTTCCGTCATAAAAGCTGGTCCGGTTTCATAATTAACATTTTATGTTTGTATGACAAATACATGTGGACAAGTGCATTGACGTTATCTGTTGTGGTCATAACCAATCTACGGATGCGTTTGACTGAAAAATACGAATATATTTTTAGATACAAATTCAGTCAATTGGTAAATTGTAATCGGGCTTGTGACAATCACTTTAAGTGGTCTTATGTTTAGGTAACAGCAATTATCTTCCACGTCATTTAAAAGGGGAATCTGTTGCATGACCTGGAAAAATAAATGACCAACCCTAGATAGAGTTTATTCCTGATACTCTATAGTGATTATTATCTAATCTCTAATGATTATTACCTTTCTCTAATGATTTCTTTCTTCTCATTTCCATATGAAAAGGTATCTTTGTGTTATTCGTTCAGCACCCCCTATGTATAGAGAAAATTCTTGATCGAAAGATCACTTTTCTCAATCGCAAAATCATAAATGAAATCTTTTTAGCAGCATTAAATTAAATGTCTAAAATAAATATGATCATATTATTAAATAAAAAGGTATTTAGAGCTTTTTAGATATTTCCCACCTGGTATTTGTGTGAATTGAATTGAGAATATACAGTGTTCCATTTTCAAAACGATTTTGTTGCAAAGAGATTTAAAAATAGTACCTAAATATGTGTTCCAAAGCGTATTTCCTTACACAAGCAAAAGACGTATTTCTGTTCCCCGCACCATTAAGGTGTTAAAGGCGACCAGCGGAGCGCTCCACAAAATTTTAAACCTCGATTTATATGTCGCGCAAAACGTATGGCGACGATTATACCTACGTAGCGGTCGTGGGCATAGACAAATGTTAAGTTATCACTTACCTCCGTGCTGAGACTAAATCTTCATTGGAGATAGTTTTCTTTAATGTCTTGATTTTGTGGGGAAAAGGATTTTTATTAAATGTTTTGTATGATTATTATTGGTATAAGTATTTTTGTGTTGAATTTTTTTATCGTGCCTGATTTAAATTAATTAAATTAATTGAGTGATAAAAAATATGTGAATGCAA
The DNA here is from genome assembly GCF_030705265.1 of Helicoverpa armigera. Lineage (NCBI taxonomy): Eukaryota > Metazoa > Arthropoda > Insecta > Lepidoptera > Noctuidae > Helicoverpa > Helicoverpa armigera. The sequence continues at coordinate 8,928,822 of NC_087127.1, read as the reverse complement.
ACTATTGTTCATACGATACACACATCTGATTTCAAATGATTTATCAGAATAAAATGGTTTTAAAAGTACCTATGCAACATTTTGGGGAATTGCGGTAATACACACGAAATATTTTATTGAATTCTCGAATTTAAATTGCACACAATACATTTCTAGAATATCGCAAATTCAGTATAAATACCACGCTTGTATGACCTACATCAAGAACTTTATAACTGCTACTGCTGACACAAGAACTTTGAAACGAATAACATTATTATAATAATGCTTATTTAGGTTAAACTTAACAAATAAATAAAACTTAGTAACACATAGACTATCACTTAGTGCTTAGCCTGAGCAATCGTTATGTTCACTGATACTATAATTGGAACCCAATTTATTCGCGCTACGAAGACGATGCGGGACTTTCCGAAAATATTAAATTAGCTACCAAGTCAGCAGTTAAAGTGCTAAAAACATAAAGAACCACCAAACTTTACCTAGAGAAACCCACAAAAAAGTTCACTAACCTAACGATCACGAATTAATACTCCTTTCTTGGATCTCGTCCATAGTTTGGAGGCACTAATAGAAAATTTTAAAGTTCCAATGTTAAAATCGAAGCCGGTTGACGGCAGTGGTCACATCCGCTGTCTTCCAAACTTTAGGGTCGAAAACTTGCTTCGAACAGGAAACGTTACTTCGAAATTTGTAGATTTGGGTTCAGTAATTTTAGCAGCCATTTATGTGTGGTTCGGAATAGAGGTTCCTGTTCTTTTAGTGGTAGTTTGGTTGGGTTGAAGATTATTTGATGAGTAAAGCAGTGGTTTTACTAGTTGTATTGAATAGTTGGTAATAAATAAATAATTGGTTTTAAAACAGTCTCAAATCAAATCATATTATATTCATTCTTATCAAATATCACACTAAAATAACAACAGTCTGACACCAGGATGCTAAATTAGGAGTAAGAATTATTTTGAAAGTTTTATTTTCATTTTATTTCTATCAATAGATTCAATGTGCCCGGATAAATGAAGCTTATTTTCCACAAAGTGACTGTTAGAGGATTATTTTAGCGCACAAAGCCCAAAAATACCCAAAAACAAATACTAAAATTCTGCAAAATTCAGATAAAACCTAACCTTTCTCAAACGTGTCAACCCGAAACCAGAAATACTTTTTCAATTTGACCAAATAAAATATTCCGTAGTACATTAGAGTGAACAAAACACGGGCAACTTTGAAAATAGAATGAACGATTTTAGTATCGAACTCGATAGGGATGGGAACTTGGGTTTAGCAAGTTTGTTCGAATCTCCGGCTTCCGTCCACGGTCCAAATGGCCAGGATTCGGTCAGAGGTGAGAGCTAGCCACAATTTATAGCGGGAATATGTCGGCGAGTTGAAAGTAGCGAGGCAACTACATTACCCTCGGGTATGTTGGAAATCGGCACTCGATTTGAAGTCCAGGATTTCGGTGGCGGATTATTTCGGTGACGACGTTCATGCTCGAGCGAATTAAAGCAGGAATGAAGATTTTGAGACATTTAAAGTTTTTATTACTCTTGTTTTGTATTTTAAAAATATTTACTTTACATTATGCCTACTCACCCCAAACAATAAGTGTACAAATTAAATTATTTATAGAGTTACAACAGATACACAATTTTCACTTGAACCTTACTTTAATCAAAAAATATTCATCCAAAGACTAAATCTTTAGCATATTTTAGTTCAAACTAATAGGCTTATTTTCTAGTTAAGTAGGTACATGATAGTGCCGTCGACCTTTAGAAATTAAATAAAACTGCTAAATATTTGCCAAAAAGGTTTACCACAATAAGTATTAAACAAAAATATTAGACCCTTTTCAATTGAGATTAAAAGTGTTACACAAAGAGAAGTATGAAATTACATATTAATTTAATTAAATCCCTCACAAATACAAATTTATTTCGGTGTCGAGAATAAAATTTAATAATCAAGGTTGATTTGATGTGGGTAATTTTAGCAATTATTTTAAATCGTTAATACTGACGAATATAACTCTTTCCACGTATAAGTCAGGTCAAGCTGGTTTTGACCTCTCATTCTACGGATGTCAGATAGGAGATTTTTCAAGAACTTGTTAGTTTAGTATGGAGAATTGAAGAGAAGAAGAATGATTAGAGATTTTTCTGTAATAGGGATAATTCTTAAGGAATATAGGGTTTGGTGGCTTATCCTTGGAAATAAAATTGAGAAAAAAATAATTAGGGAACCGGACGACTACATAACATTCTATATGTTAACGCGTGAGCAATTAAATCCATTGACAACTACAGAACGTCCTAAATGTTAAAGCATGCATTCTTTTTAAGTTAAAGGCTGCCTTATTTTAAACCAACGGTAGCCAAAGACAAACATAGAAAACACGATCATTGGTTTTCAAATATTTTTTCCCGCACTTTTATTTTGCTTCATCGACCTCCGATACAGTCACAAACTATTCAAGTAAAGAACACATAAACAGAGACGTATTTCACGTCCCGGACGTCCGTCTCACTCTCCGAATGGCCTGCATTCAATGTACGAGCATTTTTAACGATGCCAGTTCTAAAAAGTAAAATATAAAAACAAAGTTTGGAGTGAGATCCGAAGTTGCGCTGTTTATTGGAGGTTCTGTTCGGTTTGTGTTGCTGGCTGATGTTAAAAACAAATATTGTTGTGTTCGTTTTTCAAAATTTAAATTGAGGTGTCGGAGTTTTTTTTTCTGAATATTCGGACTCTTTCAATCGGTTAACATAATTTAATGAGGAATTTAGATCTGACGTAAAGCTTTAAAATAGCACTTATTCATTATTATAATTACACTGAAAAAGTATTCACAATTCACTATTTTAACTAAGTCATGATTCCTAATAAGCGGAAAATTCCTACAAGCACAGATTCAGAAAATACACGAAAATTTTCCAAGCAAGCTAAACAGGCTCTCAAGCCAAAAGGACTCGTTATGAAAACCTGAAAGACTTCATCGACTATCGATAACTCGATAGTCAATGAGCATTTATCGATTCTTATTAGATATTCATGGCAACGTCGTGATCGGAATATCGGAGTCTCGTAAATAAACGAAGTCTATGGCAGAAGAAGCGTTGCAATCAAGCCCGGGTTATGACATGCTGGGATGCTTAATTAATCTTTTATACTGCTTTTTGTTTATGTAAAACCTTGATCTTTAGTTTTAAGGTTTTTTCAGGATGGTGTTATATTGAAATCATTTAATTGGATAGATAGGAATTGTGGTTTATGTTAAGTGGTGCTGTTCTAATAAATAAATATTTTTTTCTACTCTAAAGTTACCATATCTTCTCTTCCTTTTTTCGTTGATAAAAGTTCAGAATTCTAAATAAGGTAGCTGTTACATTAATAACAATAAATAGTAACATTTTGTTCCTAAACCTGTATTGTATGTAGACAGAAACTTAAATGTTCATCTTCTCTCATTATATCCATGCACCTCCAAATTGATTCCCTAAAAATTACAACAGTCGCCAAAACTTACCAATATTTTTCTCAACACTGACCAATCCAGCATGCTCATCTTATAACAAGATTTACGCAAGCCATCCATATTCACGCCATGTTTTTAAGCAATAAGGACGAGCCCCCGGCTATCGTAAATATGGCCTTCCGACCCCTCTCCAGTTTTTTTATGCACGAATAGCCATTTGGGATAGGTTTTCGGAATCATACGTTCAATTTAACTATGATATTGTTTCGTGGGTATAGCCAATAGGAGTTGTGTTATTTTTAAAAGTTATGCGTGTATAATGTTATTTGTTTGTAGTATCTGGGAAAATATTGGTAGGAGATTGGTTACAGCTATCAATAAATATAATTTTCATCTGATCAACATGGTACGGGTTCCTTCAGTATCCTATATTCTAGTACCCTTTTGTGATTATTTGAGCAACATATATTTTTTTGTATACAGGGTTTTTTTTTTAAATATAAACTTTTTCAAATCAAAAACTTAAAAATTCTAAATTTATTTGACATTATTATTCTTTGAAATGGAATAGTGCCTACAGTTTTAGTTTAAAAGCATTTTCTAGTAAGCAAATGGCTACAATTTTCGCAGTAATAATTACTAGCGTCATAGTATGGACAGACGTTACACGATCTAACTTGACAAAAAATTATAAATTTAAAAAAACCCCCGACCCAAAAAAAGTACGCAATAATTATGACAAAAGGTTAAAAACGCTAAACCCTATAAAAAGCAAAAAATAACTTAACACTAGGTAAACTACATTTTGTCGTGTCGGGGGACCGCTCTAATTCATTACTTTAGATACGTGTTTTTTTTTTAAACGAATGTTGTAATTAGGTAGGTATCATTTGATTTATGTAAGTATTTATAAAGGTAGAAAGCGGTCCCCCGACACGTCAAAATTTAGTTTACCTAGTGTTAAGTTATTTTTTGCTTTTTATAGGGTTTAGCGTTTTTAACCTTTTGTCATAATTATTGCGTACTTTTTTTGGGTCGGGGGTTTTTTTAAATTTATAATTTAATTTTATTTCATGCTTTTTAAAGGAGCTCCTTAATTTTTCCTTCTTTCATTTAATTTATTTTATCTTAAGATGGGGTCGTTACATGCGATCTCGGCCAAAGGAAGCTGTTTAACAATCCTCATGACAAACTGGCTCTGGGAGAATTGCACAGATTGAGAAACAATAAAGATTAACCTTTGGACATTCTAGATTTTCAGCAAAAATATAAATCGGTTTATCCGTTTCATTCCGGCATTCCAGTGTTTCATCCGCCACATCCCATTTCCAGCGTCAGGTTCTCGTCAATCAGAAACATGAAGAGAACTCGTCAAGACAAATTCAACGAGCCCAAACTCGATGGGTTTACTAAAAGGCAGTTCAGGGTTACGTCTCCTATCTTCGTGCCCTAACAGCAGACCAGCTCAGTGGTTCCAAAAGACATTAGTGTTTCCAATTTCAGATCCCACATACACTTGCAAGTAAACTGAGCGTGTAATATTCCTACCACATCTAGCAAAAGAGCTGATGACCTTGAAGACCTGAACCGATTTCCACCAAACATAGCTAAGAACACTCCCGACTGACATACCTTTTAAACAAAAAAAACCGCATTACAATCGGATCATCCGTTTGGGAGCTACGATGCCACATACACACACACACACACACACACACACACACACACACACACACACACACAGACACGTCAAACTTATAACACCCCGTCGTTTTTGCGTCGGGGGTTAAAAAATAAGTACCCTTATTGATGGCATAGAGCCGAGAGCAAACGGAGTGATTATTGCATTTGATTTAATACTAAACCAATAGGGACCAATATACTCACCAATATACAAATGTGTAGACGGTAAAAATACAGAATATAAAATATAATGATCGGATAGGTAGTGCCATTTTTAAATGTTCACGTAGGGCCATAAAATTACCAAAGTTTTAGAATAATGAACAGTAGGTATTTATAGTGACTTGCTTTCCTTTGAAAACAGCCTTTATGTTAGATTTCTTTAGCAAAATTTGACTTGGGTAAGTAATTATATTAGTTGTGCATACTCTTGCCTTCTTCATCTTTTAATAGAAATTGAATTAACGCTGCAAAACTTAGTCTAGCAAAGTTCTCCATTTACTCATTACTCCGTGGTTGTCACTTGTCACCGAGCTACTCAAGTATTCCGGTGCTGTCAGGCGAAGTTTTCCTTCAACTCGTTTTAATATGATACTAAAGTTGGATATAATCCGCACTTTAAGAGTTTATTCCACGATATTGCCGATAAAAAGTGGGAAAATGGAGGCGTAAAATTTTTTGTTGGTGCTCCAACAATTTCGGTTATTGTTATTTGAGTTTGAGAGGGTTCGTGTATTCATTGTTATAATGAATGAGGCGTCAAATTGCGTACTTATAGATTTTTGAAAGCTCGTTTTGTTTTTTAGTTAATCAAGAAAATGCTTTGGGATCATTTACTGGGTTTTCAAGTAAGCAAACTTTGTCATGATTTGAATGACATTCTAGATATTATCATAGAATACATAATTATTACTACACCACAACACGATATCAAAAACAAAACAACATCGAACATAGTTACGATACGTGCAAGCCTCATATTCAGTAAAACTATATTCGTTACTCGTTTGCGCTTTTAGAACGCTTCAAAAACTGCTCGTATCCAGTTTTTTCCCGCTAAAACCGGAGTCCGCGCGTTTTTCTATTCGCACATTGTTCACGGTGCCCTGGACAATCAAAAGTTGCTTTTCATTTAACTTATCGGGTTCCAAACAATGCGGGTATCGGGAAACGCGGGAACGGCGAAATTGGTTTATACCTTTGTCTTGTTGCTTTAAATCTCTGAAAGAATCGGATTTTATTTAGGAACATGAATATGTATGTGTGCGTGGGTTATTTATGTGCCTGAGATTAAAATCGTTTGCGAGAATTGTAGGGTGAAAAGAATTGAAAGCCATTTGAAATACAACGGCTGAAAAAATCATTAGTACTGCAACTTTAAAGATTTATTATTCAAAGATTTATCTACAACATTAAGTGTTCTTAAATCCCTTAAGAAATAAACAAATAATAAAAACTAATTTAACTTTTAATCTAAAGTCAAACCATGCGAAAATGAGACTTTTTAAATCCGCTGAAAAGCCTTTGTGTCACGCGTTGGGAAATCTAAATAGAAAACTAGATACAGCAAAACTGAATAAAAATGCGTTTTTGAGACTATCAGAATAATTTACTCTTAAATACTACATAGCCTTAAAATATAGCTATATACAAATAAATAATGTAGTAGGGTATTCCGCTTATTTTTGGAAGAACATACCAAAATATTGAAATTAATCATTAACCTTTTTAAATTCCCTGTATTTGTAATTAAACCTAGAAGCTCAAGTAACAACTGCATTTTATTTCAAAAAGCGAATATTATCGCAAAATTAATCTTTCATGAAACATAATAGAATATAAATCACGTAATTATTTTAGTTCATAAAACTGTTGTAATTAATTTCGTCGAAGTAATTCTGGCCATCCGGTAAGAAAGCCCGCAATTTCCTGGCGATTCTACGCAAATCTTTGAATGGCAATGTCGTTATAAACTTAGATACCGTCGGAAATTAGTCTCCAGTAATAATCGTAATATTTAATAGAAATAATAGAGGCTATATCAAAGAGTTTAATGGGAATTTGTTCTTTGAAGAAAACAAATTAAAGCCTCAAGGGAGGAAACTTTCAAGAGATTGGCTTATAAATAAATGTACGCAGAATCCTTTATAACTAGAAAATGATTGAAGCAATAAAAATTGTCAGTCAGCACAAAAATATTTACTAAATGATTTCATTCAAATCGAAAATGGCAATGAAATATTTAGTACCATATTGAAGGCTGGGAGACTCGTTCACCACAAACCTGTACCGTTCATACATAATTCGGGCATCAAAGCAACCCTAAACTGCCGATATGGTCCATCCGCCGCGCACTCGACTGTCAAAGGGCCTAGCAGGTGAATTGAATCAGGGTCTCTTTGGCCCAAAGGGTACCGACCACTTACAACTTTACCCAGAATAATGGATACGAAACCGCATGTCATGAACTTCCACTTGATATTGCAGTATGGCCGACAATTCCATTTACGAATTTGAATTCGAAATTTTAGATTGCTGATTGCTGGTGGTGGTAGGTTTTGACGTTTTATTAAGCACATAAAAAGGCTACTTTAAAATAAAGAAGTAAATTACTATTACTTGGCTTGTCTATAATAGCAATACTTACTCGCTTAGGAACTTTTAAGTAAAGTCATAGTTACAGCCTTTTTATTGTCCACTGGGCTCAGGCCTCCTCTCACACGGAGACGGATTTAGGTAACTTTGCAATAAAGAAGTAAATGACGTTATGTAGTTAAAGGGTTTGTATATAACAATAATTCCTTTGGTATTCATAAGTAAAATATACATAGTTATTTATTCAAGTTCCATGTTTTTTTATACAATGTTCACACTATACATATGTATACATATACAAACTTAAACTACTTGTCTTTATTGATTGATATAATCAAAATAATCATTAATTATTAATATCAATCATCAGTAAACAATATTATTCGATTGCAATGCCAATAGTTAGTAAGCATTAGTCCCACATAATAAGGTAGTAAACACACAGTTGCGAACACAATGCAGACCACACGTGTTCACGTCAGAATTACGTCTATCGCCCCATTATAAACCACTTCGATAGGCCTATTGTAAGTGAAGCAATGGATGTAATTCTCCAGACGAGGCCCGTTTGGACTGTGTACACGAAGCGTTATAATGCTATTTGTTGGACTTGAATGGGGATGAACGTAAGACGATGGACGTTGGGTATTGACGCAGCGGTGAAGGGTTGAAAGTTTGGTCTGGTCGAATGTTCTGGAAATAAATATGGAATAAATAAGTATAGGTCCAGTTAAAAGTATATAAATGTTTTTTTTTATGGTAGTACTTATAATTTAGGCTATCGACTATTTATAATTTAGGGAATCGGTTGTGAGTTTTACGTTAATTGGTAAATATTTTGTTCATTACTCTGAACCGATCAATCATCGATACCAATGAAAAGCTGTTCATTCATTTTATGTTTGTTTGTTTTTATTACCAAATAAAAATGTCGACTCTGGCGTAAAAATAAAATCAAAAACAAATAAATTCATTGAATGTTATGTTCAAAAAAATTACAAAAATTCGATTTCCACGTAAACCAAAACTAGGAGACTAATTATTTCAGCGAATCAATACGCGACAAAATAAAACTCACGACAGATAGCTATGCGCATAAGCTTCTCCTTTTATGAACCGGCTAATGATGTCCAGCACACATAACAAGCCAAAAATCCCAGCTTATTCCCGACTCAATGCATTCAAACAAGCCCAACTTTTGTTGTATTTACACACACTGACCACAGAACGAACTAATGATGCGCGCTCAATGGAGTGTAAACTAAAACAATAATTAAAGTTTCAATTCCACAACACAAACATACGTTCGGAAATTCGTTCGGAAACTCATACGGAACTATCCGATATCGCTTAGCGTTCTCAAATGCTGGCCGGGATTAAATACAAATCAGCGATACGATACCGAACGATTTCTCTTGGATCTGCATTTGAAATTGGAATAATAAATTGGAACGGGTCGGCTTTAGATGAACCTGGCTGTTTATTGGGAGAGTATGTTCTCGTCTTTTGTTTTTTTCTACGTTTTTGATTGCTTTGACGCAGAAAATGGATGTGCCCATAGTTATGTAGGTAAATCATTGCCTTTTAAAACTTAGTTGACTGCAATTTGAAACTGTGAATTCAGTAGTTTAAAAGTAACAAGGCCTGAACTTATAGAATTACCCAGGTTTTGGTTGTAAAAGGAACAAATCAGCACGAATCAAGTAGGTGCCTGCTATTTAACTTCACACACATTAGAAAGCAATCTTCCTTTAATTCAGCTCTCGATAGTAACAATTGCAAACATTGCCAGTTTTCTTATAATTATCGCAATACTGGTACTACTTACTACACTCTCTAACTACATATACAGTCAGAACGTTTAAACGGTGTAACCAGTCGGAATCACGTTAATAACCTATCTATAGTAAACTTGAGTCACGGTGTGAGCGTGTCACGGTAGACGTCACATGGTAAGAGCCACCTCGTCTGTAATTCTGCTAAATGATAGACTATTGAGTATTGAGTTGTCGTGGAATAGAGGATACGCAAGGATTTTAATGCGGCTTTGATAATTTAATTAAGTCATTGATGTTTCTTATGTGTGATAGCTTGATGTATACAAACTGTTCCGTGCAAATTTTGCACATATCCAACTGTTTCCCCAAAGTGGTGTCAAATTCCTTCGGCAGTGAGTTACGGTGTGAGCGTGTAGATGACACATGGTAAGAAGCACCTTGTCTGTAATTCTGCTAAATGACAGACTATTGAGTATTGAGTTGTCGCAAAGGAAATGAAAGGATAGGTTATGCTGATTAGTTGTGTCAGGATCGATTTTGTTGCGGCTTTGATATCTTTGGTAGTTTTTAATTTTAATTTAGTCATGATGTTTTAATAAACTGTAAACTCTTGAAACCCTAAATTGTCGAATTAAATAAAAAACTGTTCAGTGTGAAATACATTTTGCATATGGCCAACTGTTTCCTAAAGTGATTCTGCAAGTTTCATAAAAATCTGTGCATACATACAAGCAGGCAAGCATATTTATGATATGAGTGTGATTCAAATTTACTTATATCCTATAAGTGCAATAAGTTTAAAAAATCAAAAGAAATAATTTAGCTAACATCTATCAATGTCCATCATGAACTTCTGTTTCAAACGCAAATAATAATGGACCGGTCAAGTCTGTACCTACCTACGAATTTAAAGTAAATTCACTATCAAAATTCTAAAAAGACGGTTCATAACGTACCTTTATAACATTCTCATCAATCATGTTCTGAAGCTCATCAGTGCCAACCATACGCTAAGTACGTTCGGGGGTTAACCCCATTCATATGCTGAGCTCGTCTCAATGTCATGAGAGAACTCTCTTTACTAATATTGTATGTGTGAACTTCATTTTGGGTGTCTGTTTGTTCAGTTCTGTGATATGGCTGAACCGATTTTTTGTTTGTGATATCTGCAGTAAGTGCTGAGTACTTTAAGCAGATGTGGACCTATTTGTAAATTTGTTCTTCAGATTACGGGTTGGCTTTCCAGTCTTACTGACAGCAGTGTTTAACGTAGATTGACTGCTTATCTGAACTCTTCAACCTTGTTGCCCAAGCATAGTAGTGAGATTCCTCTTAGCAAGGCCGAAGGAAATCTGGAACCTTTTATGAGGACCACCTACTGGCTATATAGCACTAAAGCATGAATTAATTTAAAAAGCTTTCACACTGGTGTTAGTGTCAAAAAGTAACCTCTATATGAAGGTGAAACCACGGGAAAATTCAAGTATTCCATGATATTCTATAATATTAATATTTCCCAGCAAGTGCGTCATGCATCTCAGGACGTAGCACTCTCAGTAATGGAAACTACCATTATAAATTTTCAGCACTAAGAGCTTGTCAGAGTGAAAGGACATTGATATTTTTCCTTGAAATCAGATTCAAGAAGACAAAGGTGGTCTGGACTGAGTGACGTCAAGTTGTTCTATTTTTAAAACCAGCTTTTTTTTAAACTTTTATGGTTTTATGCTGTAGGTGTTTTTTAGGTTTAAATTCTCAGGTTGTCATTAAAACCTCATTTTTGCATTTTTCTGTTTGGAACGAAGTTTGAGCTTAGCAGTGTTCGCTATTTATCGCAATAAGTCATGTTTTTGAGTTGTAAATGAAAATGATAAAAAAGCTACATTGTATATATTGATAAAAAAGATACATTACAAATCAAAGCTACATTGTATTTGAATACTACGTTTCCTAGTAGTAAAACAACTTTAAACAACAAATCCTAGTACTGGTGACGAACAAATATAAAAAAATACACAACGATACGTAAAAACTTTCCTTCAAATACTATAAAAAAAACATTGTAACATTCCACAAAGCTAGTACGTTAAAAAAACTGATAGTAAGTGGTAAAAAGTTAGCAATACGATAAAAATAAATCAAAGATTATTGAACACATCGGCAGTCTTACTCTTTACACTCGATATAGCATCAACCTTACCGAACTTTGGCCATTTCATATCGGCTAACTTAACAAAATATGTTTTTGCGCAGGAAAATGTGTATTACTCACGATTAAGATATTATGGATAAAGTTTTGTTGATATTTTAATTCGAGGAATAAGAAAAAATTTAAAGTACCTAATTTTGAAAATGAACAAAATTGCTTTGAAATCAAATTTGATGATTTATATGGTATCAAAATTAAATCAAACTATTTTATTTTTCTGCCAAAATGATGTTGCCTAGTAATTCAATCTTAAACGATCTGAAAAATAACACGTTCTCAATTTTTTTTTAATGTAACATTTCTTTAAACTAAACGCTGTCAAGGTAACTGCTAAATGTAAATAACGCTGTCACATTTCAAATACGACTCACATAAAAATATATTTTCTACAGACACCTCACTTACATTAACATTACGTATACATTAAGACTTTCAGGTTTCGCTACATGACAGCTGTATCGATAACAGGAGAAATATCGTACAAAGCTAAGGTATCCACATTGTATATGTAGGTCTAAGTAAGTCGCAAATCAATATGTCTGAGTAAACTCTGAAATCAATTATTAGGTTGTCTGTAGTCTGTCACTGATACTTATAAAGAAGGAATCTTTCTATTATTACCTAAATGTTCTCATATTCAATAGCTATGCAAACCTTATAGATACTTTAGTTACTAATTTCTTTTTGTCTTTAGAATTAACAAAAACATAAAGAGTGTTCTGGGCAGAAGTTATGTTAAACTCCATCTGCGGAGCCTTTTCCCAAAGTTATGTCAAACTCTGAAACCATTAAAAACATGAACGGCAAATTTAAAAGCAAGTCTCCCCTTAATGATTTACAAAATAATGGTCTCAAATTATAACGGAACCTCTAACCGATCCTATTACACATATCGTATTAAAAATTAAGCTCACCTGCCAAAGTCTCATAATTTGTTCGCTTCATTAAACAATGTTTTACAAACGCCATGTTTTTGTGAATCTTTCACATTGTTTGTTTTGGTATTAATCCTTGTACCCTAACCCTTATTTTGTATTAAAGGGTCCACTTTTGAGCCCTTAGCGGGTTTTCCCATTAACATTAGGTAGATCTGTGATATCGGGGTTTTTCGGCATATTGCAGCGATAATTAATATTTTATGAGCCTTTCAGGGGATGGACTCGTATGTGGTTGTTATGGAATTGTGTGAATTTAATCTAGAGAACTTATTTATATTACGGACGTTCCGTGTACGTGCTGTGTTATGGTTGCGAGTTTTATGTACCTAAACAGCAAAACGCTGTTGAAGAATAAATATGTTATTGTATTAATGAAAAATCAATAAAATGTACTCCATTTCCGAATCAAAATATTTTCGATGAAATATCATTCCGTGTTCATGATGTAAAAAGTTGTATAAAAAAACAATATATTTCCTTTTTAACTCAAATCAAGTAATGTTCGATAGAGTATTCCTGTTAAAAATGAGGTTGTTTACCTCTCTACAACAATAAATTAGAGTGCATTTGTTCTACTTACAGCATAAAAATATCGTAAACTTTTACGAAGATAGCATTGGTTTATCGGAGCTTTAATGTAATATCTAAAAATATACTCGCACTGTATCCTACAACAGACGATTCACACCCCGCTGGAAACCGCTCGACCGCGCGGTTGGACGGTATTCCTTAAAATTAATCCAACATAATCTTATGTTGTCACCTCACCGCCTACCGTAGCGGTGCGCGATGCTATACTTATTCGACAGACATTGATTTTATATTTGTCTAAAAACTAAGCAAATATAGTTTTGAAAATAAATTATAAAAGACTTACATTTATGTACCTTCACGTGATACTCAAAGTAATTACTTCATTCATTCTATCGCCCACAAAAGATGAAGAACGAAGCGAGGGGAACGAACGAAACTAATAAATTATGTCTTTTCTACGATTTCCATCCAATAAGTAGCAACTTGAGATTATGAAAAATCTCTTTCCATTAGCAATTAATCCTTATAATCCATGTTATTATAAGATGATACTTCCCGACTCGACGTTTTTATAACGGTTTTTTTATATTTTTTTATCTTTGAAAGTCCTCTCCATCTTTCTAATTTTATAAATGTAAGTCAGGTCTTTTTTGTTTTTGAAGCTTTGTTTTTAAGCTGCATAGATTATGCTTTGACTTAGTTTATTTAGTAACAGAAATTTTCTCCCGCGTGCAGTGGGAACTACTCCTAGTATAAAATACAGATTGCATTACTCGGGAAGAGTGTAACCTTCCATCAGTGAAATAATTTTTTAAATCGATTCAATAGTTTCAAGGCCTTTAGGGTACAAACAAAAAAGTTTCCTCTATCATATTATTAGTATATACATAGAAGTACTAGAGTATATCAAAGTACAAAATAGGATACACTCGTATATGCATGACTCGTGTTTTTCAGTATAACTTCTAAGCTATTATTTAACTGTTCGATAAAAAAATTCCTAGCATTCCGTTTTTTCAGCCCATTGTGTTCCAAATGCTACAAAGGGTGTGTTGACTAACCAGCACACACCTCACACTAAACCTAACTCAAGTAAAGACAAGAACGATTTATGAACATCTAGATAACCACTATCCTCATTACGCTACTTTCAGTTCAGACGTTCAGACGGTCAGACCATATCTGAATGTCTTTATCGACGTAAGCACTTATTCCGAGGGGACGGGCGGCTGGCTCGAATGATAATAGCCTGATTAAGAAAGGTCACGTATTTTAGCCTTGTTTTGTTTTCTCGGAGTAAAAAAAAACAAACAAATGTTTTGTGTTGTTGAAAAGTTTTCTTTTTTTTTGTGAATAACGGACTTTTAGAGGGCTGTTTTAAGTAACGTAACTATAGAATTTAGAAACGCACCTAGATCTCTTATGGGATAAATAATGCATGCCCAATAAAAAGAAAAAATAAAGGATAACTTTTTAAACTAGGTATTTATCTATGTGAAATGGCAAAGTTGCAGTTAGTGTTACTTAAAGATTATATTATGTGTGGTTCCACCTCCAAGCTATGTAAATAAAGCAAATAAGTTTTCTCATCTAAGAAAATGTAACGTCAAAATGTATGTCAAGATAATATCATGTGATGGCTTGAGGCCTTTGTCTACATGGTTAACTTGTTAAATAACATTGCAAATACAAGTAAGTGTAAGAAAATGTTTTCTTCAATAAGGTTTCATTTAAAGTTATTTGCATTCTAATTTTATATAAAATTCATTCATAAAAATATATCAATTTAATGACGAGGCAGTATTTCATTTTAAATAAATTACACCAATGTTTTATGCGTCTTTTATTTTTAATGGAAAATTTTATTTGTATAGATGATTTATTAACTACGTAAAGGCTGCATTGCTCCTAAAGTCACGCTTCAATGCTTCTAATGTTAACACAAACAAAAACAAATGTACCTTTTTTTAAAAAAATCTACACCGTTCGATAACCTAATAAGGGTAAAACCATGAAAAACAATAAGAATATTTAAAAACCATATGTATTTAGTTGTACGGATATATACAACATGTAACGTAATTAACGCACACCCTCAAACACCCCAATTAGAATATTACGTTATAATCATAAT
This sequence comes from Helicoverpa armigera, assembly GCF_030705265.1. Taxonomy (NCBI): domain Eukaryota; kingdom Metazoa; phylum Arthropoda; class Insecta; order Lepidoptera; family Noctuidae; genus Helicoverpa; species Helicoverpa armigera. The sequence goes on along the minus strand of NC_087127.1, from coordinate 8,913,473 downwards.
AAATACACTGAATTTTTAATTTAACATGTATATGCATTGTTATTTACTAAATTAGTTATACCAATTCTTGGAGAACTTTTTGGTCATACTACTACGCACGCAAATATCGCGCCGCGCGCCGCTCGACTCGACACAACATAACGAAACTACGGAAAAAGCCGACAATACACGAAGTCTTATTACTTTGAGTTAAGGTCTATTTCAATTTGTTTTGACTGTACAGGGTTAATATGACAATAATTTCCGTAGTTTTAATTATTTTTGGGATAAAACTTTACCTATATTAAAAATTATATAAATCGATTCAGTAAACGATTCTGAACAAACTAATTTCAGGATGTGCGTTAATTAAGTTACATGTTGTATATGGATATGGGTAGATATATATGCTCTATAAGTAAGCTACATTAATTTTATATTAAAAATGATACTTATATAAACAAAAGTAACTGAAATGGCAGACATAAGTACATATAACAAAAACACCAAGGTGTTCTAAAACTCGGCCAAAACAAAAGAAAGTCACAAGCGACGCATCGCCTAATAGATATCCATCAATTTTAATACGAAGTGTCGAAGTGTAGGGGAACAATCATTCATATTCTCAAGGGATACTGAATAGTCAGTCTTCTTTAACTTGTTTCCTATATGGCTTTTGTTTACGTTCTACTAACTTTTGCCCATGGTTCCATCCTCGTGCTAAGTAAACTACTTCTCGTAGATGGTTGAAATGTAACCTTTGTCAGGCTGTAGACTAGATACATGTGTTCCAAATGTCACTTTAATTGATTCGGTAGTTTTGGCGTGAAAGCGCGATAGACTAGTACTTACCCATATATTTAATTTTATATGAGATGTAATTATTTTGTTAATAAAGTAAATAAGTACGATTTACATTGGTCGACTTTTAGATACTGGTAGACAGGTTACCATACAAAAATGCCATGTGTTTAGCTGAAACTACATCAAATTCTACTTTCACGTCATGCCTCCAACTCAACGGCAAAATTAAGAGTAAAAAAGCTTTACCTCAAAAGTTGAACGGACTCAATTCTATCATTAATTAAAACAATACCAAACTCTCAGAAGTGTATCTCAAAACAAAACATTTATTTACAAACAAACAATATACCCAACTCTGTACAGAACGGATAAGGGTAAGATGATGACGCGAAACGTCAAATCTGACGTAACTGACGTTTGACGCAACTCGTGTTCGATTCGACATCAAATGCCAATCATAACCCTCCTTACCTGGAATCGTGTTACGGATAGGCGGTTACCCCATGAAATGGAGAGGTGTGTACCTATAATGGGTAGATATACAGTTACAAGTATACGTAGATACATGATCACGTATATGTATAGTATGTGACAATTTTGAAATGCCAAAACCATGATGATAATAGGCCTTCTGATTAAAATCAAAGCGATTAGAATTCATTAGTGACATAGAATAATAACAACACTAGCTTCCGCCCGTGGCTTATCCGCTTCTCTTGGGAGTCACTCCGACCATCTGGATAAATAAAGCACAAAGTGTTCCTCGATATGGGTTGTCTAAGAGTAGTTTTTAAGATTTTAACGTTTAAATGAATAAACTTTCCTGCTTTTCAATGTTAGTGAAGATATCACAAAAATGAACGAATAAAATGAAGCCAAAAATCAGTAATAGTTTTTAAATATCTGTAGTCTAGTAATTGATCGAAGCCAAACTACACACCTAATTGGTTTTCTATACAAAACTAGGTTTCATTCTAATTATACCCCAGTGTATGGTTATTGATCTAAGCTTTTCATTATTTTAGTTATACAAATTCTAAAATATTTATTACTTTCTCTTTTTAGGCAGAAATAACCAATCTGGGATTATGAAAACCAAACTTAGGTGCTTATTTTCTCATTAAAACGATAAGAGCTGGAGAAAATACTCAACATTTTGGGTAAAGTAGGTTAAGGGGCTAAAATATTTGAATAAATGAGAGTCTCAGGTAAGACTGAGTATTTAAAGGTTGTCGTGCAATTATAAACGATGTTATGATGAGCAGTTACAATAGAATTGGACCAAATCTAAAATACACACTCTACCACTTCTTTGAAAAAACATAGACATAAACGAATTTGCTTGAAGAATGAGAAGAATGTCATCTGTCAACAAATAGTGACATTAACAAGATTTTTAACCGACTTCACAAAAAAGGTTCTCAATCGACCACGTAGTCTATAATTCGTTCTAACCACTGTTGTGACTACAGTCTGCTAATAAAACTCCATATTTGTGACTAATTTTCATATTAACTCACACCCACAACACAAAACACCAATTAAAAACCAATTTTTCATCAACAAAAAACATTTAAGGCTATTAATACACCATCGCATTACCCTTGGGAACTTAAATGTTTCGAAAAACTTCGTACAATTTTATCGCGGAATTTAATTACTAAAAATCTTTTAGCTAATACAGTGGCGCACCCTAGCGGTATTTAATTATGACGTAGCATAGTTTGCGTCACGTTACGGAGTTTCATTAGTAAGGCAAACAGTTTTAATCGGAGCAGTGTGGTCGCGCCCTAAAATTGTGTTCATTATACAATGTAGAACGATGCAGAAAGCTGTTTTGTTTTTGTCTAAACTAAATTATAGTTTTGTTTGCGAGTTGAATTGCAAAAAGTACTGAAAAGTTGCAAATAAATTGGTTTTAAGTAAGTAAATAACAAAATATGATGAGTTAAGACTGATGTATTAAAGTCTTTAAAAAATTAAAAGATTTTTTTCACATATTGACCAATACCTATTCAGTACAAAATGTACCTCTACCAAAAAACAAAAGGTCGCTTAAACTTTTTTCTAAAATCAATTCGAAGTGTCCAATGTCAAGTCCTTAACACAGGTACATTCCAATTAAATTGTAATTTAAGAGCAATCGTACATTACTTATTTATTGCAAAAACGGCCTACGCAAGAATATTAATGAAGACGCTTGGCCTGGTCGGGGGCGGTCCTACAAGCACCTTTAGGGAATGATATTATTCAAATACATATGAAATTAAAATGTACGTTTGTCACGCCAAAATATTGGCAGCTTTTTATTAATATCTTAATATACACGGAATGTTTATAACTTTTTGTCCAGCAAGTTTGTTCTCGATACTTAATTTCCGAAATATGATCTAAGTATGATTTTATAATAGTGAGCTACTGATAGGCCAAGCCTTCCTTTTGTTTATTTTTTTTTAATTGAAAAGGCTCAAAAATCTTTCTCCATGGGAAAGCTACACTCTTCCCAAGTAACAAGTAAGGCCATATACCGATTTGAATAAATCTTTCTCTGTGGGAAAGCTACACTATCCCCAAATAACATAGGCTATATTCCATCCCGATACGGGGAGTAGTTCACACGGTACGAGGTTGAAAAAAAAGTACATATAGTAGAACTATTTAGTAATCGTCTCTCCTACTTTTTGGAAGTCAGTTTAGAAAATATTCAAATTAAAACCCCTGATGCAGGCAAAGCCACAGGGTAAGTCATGTTTCATATAAATCTGCAGTACAATCATAGTTTGCGTATGTTAGAACCTAATGAAAGGTCTTAGATTGTCTTCATACACGACTATTTATTGGTATCGTTACATTGTCTGTGAATGTTGAGTGGGCATGAATTGTTATCACCGTGTTTAGACACGATGAATGTTTAAGCTGTAAAGTATCTCATAATTATGAAACAGTTCTTGTATGCTAAAGGGCTTTAGGTATGCAGATAAATGTAGCTTAGATTTGAAAATTATTTCTAGTTTACTGTTTAGTTTTTTTAATCTAGTCAAAGGAATGATGATAGAAAAATGTTAATCCAGTCAAACGTGAACGCATAATTTTATTTTTTACTTTACCGACTTTAACTAGAAGCAATTTAGCACTTTTTTCATTCAGCAAGTTAATTTTCTCACACTTGAAACTGTTAAAAAAATAAGTTGGCTAATTATAATTTACAATCATTTATGTTTGCCTACTTATTAACTGTGGTTTCAGCGAAATTAACATTTTACACGACCTCACTGATTTACAAATAAACTGAAATACGGATTACAGACCGGATTAAATATTATTAATTTCCATTTATTCTGAACCAAACATGCTTACTTATTTAATTCGCGTTCAAATATTTACTCACTGAGTAAAAATCTCATTAAAATCAGAATGTGTGTACTTAATGAGACAATGAAAATTAAATACTTTAAACCGCCTTTGTTGAGGTCTTATTTTACTATCAAACGACTTTATTATTAACTCTGAGATTGACAATTAGGTAAACCAAAAACAACAGGCATTGGTACTCTAAAATATACATACATATTATGTGGTGCATCCAATCACAAGCATCCATGCCAATTGTTTTATGCCCTAATATTCTATCAAGTAACAGATTAGCAGGAGCAAATCGCTCGCACCCCTACCGTGCAATTAATCTTACAGCACATCCCATTTTATAATCGATACCTCTCGATCGAATACACTCGACTACCGACTATCGATGTTGTCATGTTACGCGGTGCCGTGTGCAATCATTAGCTGTGAGTTATGACGTCACAGTCTACGTCTAGAGGCTTATTGTTCAAGGTAAGGGATGACTTATTGGATGCGGGATGATGCTCGTTGTGGCTTGTAATGGCCTCGCGATGGCTGTCAGGGAAACTCGTGTAGGTATGTGGACGTTTTATTGTGCCTATACGTCTCTACCTATCCTATTCCCGATTTTGCTGTAAGTGGAAAAAGTTACCAGAATAAGTATAGGAATAGATACTTATTCTGGTAACTTTTTATAAAACAATGTTCTTAATGTACGAATATAAGTAATATTTTTGCAATAGTTCTTTGATTTTCATCAGTCAAAAAAAAAGTGCTGATATAAAAACTCAGGATCCAGGTAAGAGCTCTTACCTAGCTGACCAATAAAAATAAATATCTTGATAAAAATCGAAAAAGATTTCATAAAAAATCAGGTGCATTTATTTTTGTTCTTATCAATATTGGTTTCCGTTAATTAAAGACTTAATAGCACGCACTAATTTAAGCTTTACAAAGCACTGCAAAAATCCTTTCCAAAACTTATCTCGGATCGTAAGTGCTCTTAATTCGAACATTCTACGCGCAATGGGCCTAAGGTATCGATTCACCGATCAATCGAGCGTTTCTTATCATTATCGATAATTACCGACAGCCGCTACAAGACGGCCGGTGGCAGCCTGTATCACAACAAAACTCCATTAGTGGGTCCCGCCAAACGAATTAATTAATTCACACGATTCGCTCCCATTTACCACAGAATAAAGATCTACAGTTGTGAAAGTACCTACTAACGTTCGTAACAATGTCACTCACACACGCATGTGCATCGACGAGCTTTTGTCGGCGCTACCGGGGCTGTCAGTACTGAGTGTCGTGTTCAGAGCACGTGCGTGTGTGAGTGACATTGTTACGAATTAATACGTAGCGTAACAACTGTTTTCAAGAGAATATATTTAAACTGTGCATTTACTATAACGACCCAAGATGTGCCCCCATTTTGGGATCAGCTATGGTCAATGATTCCTAATGTGATTTGATTAAACTTTGTCTAAAGGGTTCAGTTCGCTGTGTTTTGGGATTTGATTGTCTGTCCAAGTTTAACAGCTTTTAAAGTTGCCAAAACGTAATTAAATTTTGTTATTTGAGGTACATTTTATCTTGACAGATGTTTGTCGGCCGCTATTAAATGAATGGGAATGATATTAAGAGTTGTCTGTGTTTATTGAATGAGGAAATGGATTTGAAAGCCTTTAAATGAAATAACATTTTCTAGAGTAAAATGAGTCTGCAAAAATATTTTGCTGAAAAAAAAACGTGTTCAAATAATGCAAAAGGTAGTTTTAAAACCACGAGGGTAGCAATTGGTGGCAACTAATGGTAGCTGGTAGCAATTAGGTAGCAACTCTCTATATGTATTTCGAGAGGATCGGTGATTTGTGACGGCGGTCCTGACGCAGACAAAAATTATCCAGGTATTAACCTAAACACGTTATCGATATTGAGTTGTAATCTTTTGAAGTTTTAGCTCAATTAAGATTGACTACACACAACATGCGAAACAGCATTTATTTTCAGAACTTAAATAAATAAAAAAAACCAAAGGCGTGCGGTTTGTTGACTTTCAGATAATAATTCATTAGCATGCGAATAAAGACGAAATTATTTAATTAAAATTCCAAATTAATTATTTCTCGCGTGATCCGAGGTATTCATGAGTAAACTTTAATTTATAAGTTATGACTTTTTTATCGTTTATTTTTGGACGCACCTCTGTGGGATGTCCCCAGAATTTTGTGGTTTATGGTCGAAAATAATTGAAGGTGGTAATTATGAATTTGCGAACGAATTAGTGATATGAATACTGAGGTTTACGCGTCTAACACCTTTAACATAATTAAATGATCCTGAAAGATTTATTATAGGTATGCTTTTGTAATACCTACTTACTTGTATACCACTTACAATTAAATCAATAACTATTAAATACTCTTGAAAATAAAATAAAGAACATCTTACATGGCAAATGGCACTTATAACTTCATTTTCCATAACAGTTTTCAGGAAGGACCAACCAGATACGCAATAAAACAATAAGACACAAAGATATGCCTATATCCTTCTACATCAATGTCTACTTACCCAAATAAATGCAACACCATAAATCCACAACTCTCGTTTCTAAACGTCAATTAAGACTTTCTCAAACACATTTCTAAGCGATAACTTCATAATACCAGCCAGGTAGCTTTCCATTGTGTTGTAAACGTTCAGCGGCTATTGTCCGGGACAATAAGGTTCCGCACACCGTCACTAAACATCGGACATCAAACGGCAAACAATGATGGAAATTAGCTTCACAGAAACGCGAGGTGTATGACTTACTTAACTTAGGATTAGCTTAGATTTTATTGAGTCAAAACTATCAACTTAATACTATTTTTTTTTGGATATTCGTGTTTTTTTCTGGCAGTATTAAGGAAAGTATCAATTTCTGTGTACGTAAGTATGACCTCTTGCACAGGTTCAGGAATGATTAAATACTTACTAGCCTTTATTCCGCGGTTTCACCCGCGTTCCAAGGGAACTACTGCCCATACTGTGATAAAATATAGCCTACTCGGAAAGAGTGTAGCTTTTCCACAGTGAAAGAATTATTTAAATAGGTTCAATAGTTCCTTATGTACCATATTCTAGCAAATAAATATTTTAATTGAATTGAATTGAATAGTTCCAGAACCTTCACAAACAAACGAAAAAATTATTCTAGATCTTCTCATAGAAAGTCTCGTTAAAATTTCATTAATTTTATCATTCAATTTTCTATCCAAAGATAATTCAGATAAAAAACTCCAGCTACTTTATACATAGGTATTACGAGTATAACAGCCACTAAGTCTATCATTCACCAATAAAGTGTAGTTTCATGACTTTTTTACAGCACAATATCATGCAAATCAAAGTACCTACCAAACATCGATAAGTCCATCTCAACTCGTAAAACTGTTCACTGCTACTGAAATGCGATCGAATAACTATCTCTTTTGACTATATGACTTCACAAATATTAGTTCAGTATAGACCTGTAGATTTCTCCATCAAAATAAAATCATTTTTTAATATAATCTGCCTAGCCTATGTTGGTGTCGGCACCCAGACTAACCAGATGCAGCTGAGTACCAGTGTTTAACAGGGAGCGACGGCCTATCTGACCTCCTCAACGCAGTTGCCCGGGCAACCCAACCCGTAGGTAAAACTGATTGTCAGACTTACTTTTACCATACCATTTTGAAACGTTGTCTGAACATGTATTCTTTTTTCTCATTGGTGATTTCTTTGATGGTCTTTCCAATTAACGAAGAAATCTTGTAAGTACTTGAATATGTGAAGCTTGGGTCACCGTTGATGCATATTCTTGTCGGCTAACAATAAAATGTACCTACTTAAAGCAATCTTGAGTCGATCTCAACCTTAATGGGCTTCTCGTATGCGATATCGAATTTCCCTATTGTCAACTTCGAAAGGGGAGACTTCAAGTCTGACCTTTTTTGTAGCGCATTTATAACCAATTTGCAGCAGCTATTTATAACAATTTGATGGAGGAACGTATACGCTAAAAGTAGTATTTGCGAGACAAGCCTTTTGTACCCATTTACAGGCATTTTTTTGTATTAATTTTGCGATGTTGCCTTTGCTAATGGAGCTTTAAAGCATTTAAGTACGGAGCAACAAAACCCTAATGAATACCGTTACCAAGCTACCTACACATTAAAGCTAAATCATGTGATAAAATATTAAGTACCCCCATATCATGACATCAAATATCCGTATGATAATCAAACAAGTCAATTGGACTCCGAATCAGCCGTCAGAAACTTGTCTTATCTTCGGCGATGAGCTCTTGAATGCTGATTACCTCGGCGACTCCCTCAAATGAACTGAAACGAGTCGGTGTCGACTGAATCGGGGGCATTCGGGGGCTATCGGAGTTCGTCCCATCTCCGGAGTGTCATTAGTTAATGTTGCGGGCAGTTCCTACAGAGATTTAATCTAGCCGCAGTCTGAGATCAGTCGATTCGCCCCCGCTTCCTCACCGAGCGATGCTATCGCGCCGTCATTACCGTTCCGCCGGCGATAACACGCCCTCCACGTTGTATATCGCCACCGAGATTACAACAACTCTATTACTTCCAACTTTTATTGCGGCCGGTGTAAGTCGCCGAAATTCTAAATTCAGTAGCCGCTCATTAATTGTGGCCATTAAACCCGTTCCATTACATGGTCAAGCGAGAGCATATCAGTGTATCGCGACCGCAGCCCGTGCGTATGAAACGAAACAATTAACACATTCCGTCCACAAATCTGGCGGCGCCGAGCGTTCATTTAAAGCGAGGGAGCATGTTTTAAATTGCGATTGTGTTGCATTAAGGCACGGGAGGAAAATATTTGGAAACAAGGAGGCGTATGCCTAGGGGTTGGATCCCCCGGAATAGAAATAGTTTCCGGGCCTGTCGTGGAATTACGACCGGGGCTCGGGTCAACGGAATGAATTTTGATTTTGCTTTTTCTATCGAACCGAAGCCGGATTATTGTGCTTCGTGTCCGCACCCTTCGCAAGTTTACTTATGCAAACCTGGCTGCCCACCTGGCCCAGTGCTTGTATAAATTTGAATATTTATAAGTGCCCCGTCGACCTCTAGATTTTTTATGACATTGTGAATTTGATACTACATTAAAAAAATATTCCAGTAATTTTCCTTATTCTTCAATTATACTCTCTTTGGAGTATTATCTTGAGCCTTTTACCAAATTTGTTTTTCATAATGTTGAATGAAATACCTACGTAGCAATTTTGCGTAACGTTTCTCAACGTCTTTGAAAAGTCGCGAGCTAAAATGTCGAGTTATATTTACTGGCGCCGCGGGCTTTGAATTGTAATGACAACATTACGTTAACGCAATTGACATATTTTTACACGAGTTTTATTTACCGTGTCATACTCGAAGGAAAATATAAAAACATGATAATATTTGGAGAAAACATTAGACTGGCGTTTTAATATTATAGAGTGTCTGTAGACAAATGTACTGCCTGATCGGCGGATATAATTCGGACAGGTAGTTTTGCATTACCATGTATCTACTGAAAGAGGTTATATTGCTTTACATGCTGAATAATTAAACACACAAAATCAGCATAATCAGATTACAAACAATGGAAATAAAAGAAATTCATCCAGCTCTTTATGACGCGGAAGTGTACAATAAAAACACAAACAACGTTGTCCGCGTTTGGTAAAGAGTTGGCTCGTAAACAGCCCATAAACGTCTAGTATTTCATTTTGGAAAGGGGACCGTTCTATCTCTAACAACAGTAAATTTGCTTGTAAAAATATCACAATGCTCCAAGGTTTATTGTTTTCCCTCCTAATTGTCGAATTTTATGTTCGCGTAAGTTGTTTGTATAGCACTAAACGTAACCTGAATTTTCGGAAAATGGAGGTATAGTTTTACGAGGAGGCTTGGCTGTCACTTTTGGGTTTTCGGCCGGACATGGACGATAGTAATGTAATTTCTCGAGGCATGTCGGAAATCCTATAAACAAACGGACGCAGGATATACGCTGACAGTTCGTCGGGGACAATTTGTTATTCTGTACGGATGGTCGAGGCTTCTCCTGATACAAGTCGTCGAAAATCAACCCTAGAACTCAACGTCAAAATTTCTTGTTATGTTTTGTTTTGTGCCCTTAGAATACTAGGTACTGACGTCCTATTGTCAACTACTACACATTACGACTCTTCTTTCTTATATCTATCCCAAATTTTACTTGGGGTCGGCGCAATATGTCATTTTCTTCCATTTTCCCCTGTCACTCGTCATACTGACACTCACTCCCTTCCTATTCATATCATCTTTCAGGCAATCCATCCATCTTTTCTTAGGTCTTCCTCTTCCTCTCCATCCATCTACATTCATACTTAGCATACACTTTGTTGCATGCGTATCATCCCTCCTCATTACATGCCCATACCACGACAATCTTCTACTTCTCATCTTTTCTGTAACTGGCGCTACTTTCAGACTTCCTCTAATGTAATCATTTCTCACTTTATCCATTCTTGTAACACCACACATCCATCTCAGCATTCTACACATTACAACTACTGAGGGAAATACCTATTACTCAAGAATCAGCATACATCGGCATTTTGAACTTCGAGATTCCGTAGTACAGTCAGATTTGAGCGCTCATATTCTCACTTACAAATCAACGGTACAAATCAGTGGTTTCTTCATTCGTGATGCGGGATCACATAAGTACAAGGGGAGGATGATCGTAAATTTTCTAACAATAAAACAATATTATGATGTCTACATAAAAATGTTTACGGCTAAACCCATAAGGGAGACGAATTTGTTTAACAACAAACAATCGTTTGTATTTTTGTGTTATTTCGCTCGATTTGGTTTGCAAATCTCCATTTTGTTGTATCGCTTATTCATTTGTTGGTCACGTTTCTATGTTTGTTTTCTTTATTTGGGTTAACCTAACTTCATATTGTTACACAACTTGAATTCTTTTTTAATGGATAATCGACTAAATTATTTAGACTTGTATTGAAACTTTTCAGTAAGCAGTATAAATACTATAATGGCACTTCACAAAATTACTCACAGATCATTTCTTTTATCACTTTATATTTACGAAAAAAACGTATAGCCATCACTTTATTCTATAGGTGGATTAAGTCCTTTAATATGCCTGAAATTGAGTCATTCAATATTTAATTTAACGCATCTTAACGCAGATCGTACCCAAAAATATATCATAGAATAAAAGCCTCAAAACGTTAATCTAACAAATGTTTTGATTAAAGTCCTAACAAGCAATGAGAGCAGTACTAACTTACATGTTGACTTTAACGACTTCTGCGGTAACATAAGCACATACACTAAGTTTAAACTAAGTTAAACATTAGGTAACTACAGTTCTGTATCCTCAAAATTACCGGGAATGTGTTATACAATAATTCGAACTAATTCTACATAATTTAGTATCGATAAACCATTAATAAATACAGACTATGTACACACGACTCCATCACTAGGACACTGTGTAATTTTGGAAATTCAAAATCCATTTACGGGCCAGCACAAATTGGTTAGGCCCAGTGTAAACAAGAGTAGCGATGTACACAATATTACTGGTATCTGTTTACAAATTGAATGTTACTGTGAAAGTAGTTTATGGTATGATTAGTTTCAGTATTTAGATAGTTTTTTGTATCGTCTGTCTGTCTATTTGTGACTAACTCCAGAGGTACTGATCGTATTTTCACACTAGCCGTTCACCCGCGTCTCGTGGGAACCACTGCCTGTAACGGGATAAAATATAGCCTGTGTCACTTGGGAAAAGTGTAGCTTTCCATCAGTGGAATAATGTTTAAAATCGGTCCAGTAGTTTTTGAGTCCATTGCAAGCAAACAAACAAAAATATTTTTTTTTCTCTTTATCATCAACACAGACCTTTAGTCATTTATAAGGCTGGCTGGAGATTAGGTATTATAATTTTTGTCCCTGCAAAGCCTGATCCGGTCGCTAGTAAAATTATAAAGTTGGGTTCTAAGATAAAACTTGTCGGGAGAAGATACCTTAATAGCTTCAAGCGTGTTCTTTTAAAAGCTTTGATAGTGTGATAAGATTATATAAGATTATCATATCGTAGTAGTAGTCCCTAACTAGTTGCCTGCAATTCAACGATAAATATGGAAAGTATATTCTCTGATATAATGGCTAGTGTATTTATTTTTAGATTTCATATCTAAATCTAGTTATCTTTGTCTTTTTCCTGTAGAATGATTCATGTGATTCACGTTTCACCAGACTACATACAAAGCACCCTATGCTGCTAAGCTCTATTACTGCTACAGTAGCAGTATTGCTATTGTGTGAAAGAATAACAACCATAGGGACACATACACTTTTTAATATTAGTGTGATAATATTTATATTAGTGTAATGTAATATTAAGATTAAGATACTGGGATAAAGATAATTTTATTACCAAAAACAGCTTGTCCAACACAAAAACGAATCAAAGTAACATCAAAACGAACAACATTAATCCAACAAAAACAATTCTAATTGAAGTAATCTGACACCGAACCAATTAACTAATATTTAAAGTAACAAGATGCTTTAACTCCGAACAACATAGCCTCGAGCCAGTAGAACATTACACAACTTGTAACAATGTCTTTAAAATAAACTCTAATTTGTAATTTAAACCTAACTTTGTTTCTGTTCCATCAAGAACGAGACTTAAATCTTAATGTCTGGGTCGGTTTTGTGGCACTAACTGTACCCACACACTGAAGACTAAATAGTCGGGCGACAGTTGACTAGATGGATCACCAATTTTCGTTTAAACAAAATCTTGATTCCAATCAATCGCTATGATAGGAGCCAAATACCTGACCTTTGTAATGTGCGTGCTACCATTCAACTTCGTACTGATTTCTAAAGCCCAAACAAACTATCGGCCGACTAAAAGTTTGTAGTGTGCGGGTAATAAAGTGTTCTCGTTGTTTAGCAATAGAGGATGCTGTGGGATGCGAGTCAATGTATGAAACCGTATTTTGCCTATAATTATGCCAATTTACTTCAAGAATTCTTAACTAGGCCTAATTTTTTGGTCGACTTTCAGACGGCAAACAATTGTTAGCAGCTATTTTTGGCATCGCGTGTATTTGGCGAACAAATATTCTTTACGTCGGCTTGAGTCACGGTCATAGGTCAGCTAACTTTGTTATATGGTACCTACTACATAGAAAAATGTTTAAAAGGCTTTTTGTATAAAAATACACACATAGTAATATTAACATTATAGATATATACAAACTGCTATTTACATAAATAATACTTATATGTATAACAAAAAAATTAAACCTAAATATTTACAAAAGGAAAAATTATAATAATTATAACATTTGCACAATTTCATAGGTAATTGAAAAGTTCCTTGAAATTCAACCAGACAAGCAATAAAAAAATCAAATTAACACAGCAGATCTACACATTAATCAAGATAATATTCCTATGAAGATGTTTATGCAGTATATCATTGATAAAAAGAAAGGGATACTTAACCCCCCAACCTCGCAACCTCGGCTTCAGATTTATCTGCGCCAGGAAAGTAAACATCCTGTTAACGCATGCCGCCCTAGTAAGCGATTGTAGGGTTACTACGCTAGAAGGGATTTCGAAGTCGGTTTGTAGGACTCGGCAGGGCTCGATTCAATATTATAGTGTTTCACAACATAAAAAATAAAAATACTTTGCTGTGATCACTTTGGAGTTTTTGAAGAGCTAAAAATTCCTGTCGGAATTGTTACTTTATTACGGTAACGACTACGCATAACCAAAAACGTAGGTATATTCTAACAGGAAAAAGTTAACTTAAGTTAAAGGCTGAATATCAACCGTTACATTCCTATAATTAACTACATTACAACATTTAAAATATACCTCGCTAACGTTCCTATACCTTATAATGTAAAGTACCTAAACATACATACGTTAAGTACATAAGTTAAGAATACATACATCTGTATATACATGTATGACTTGGAAACCAATAGATCACGGCTACATACTACTTACAAATTCTATTGCCTGCACCCTGACTCCAAAATGTCACATTAAAATGATAAATTCTAAAAATACGTAAGCAAATTCTTTAAAAACAAATCTAATCTGCAAAGGTCCCCTTCGTAACCCATCCCCCTAAATTCATGTTGTACTCCATAGTTTTTTTATGTTTCCGCAGGCAGCAATATATCGTTCAAGTGTAAGGATTTCTCATATATTTATTAGTAAGAATGATACAGTTCAAAGGTGAGGGGCGTTTGTCGCGTGTCTGTTATTGAGATGTTTTGAGTTTGGAGAGATCACTTTATAAGTGTTTATTTGAGTTTTTAATACTGAAGTAACGTTATATAGCAAGGGGTGAAAAAGACGATACGACCTGTAGGTATAGATTAATTCAGTATTGAACATATTCGGTATCGTGTCATTAAATTAGGCAATATTTTTCATGTAATTCTGATATCTTTGGGCTGTCTATGAGCCAAGTTTAATCCTTTAAAACAGGTTTAAATAACAAATTCTATTGCTAACGAAAACTTACACATTTATGAGGATTAATATATAACATTATTTAAACAAATTCAGTCTAATATATAGGTAATCTAAGCTTCATGTTAGTTTATCTTATAGACAAAACATTTCCGCTAATATTATAATCTTCAGTATAGCTGAGTACTTGCTTGTATAGAGATTACGTTAAAGCAAATTTACATCATACACCAAGCTGTACCCAGTTTACGAGTCTTACATGGTTTAATATTTTGCATATTAGTATCTTGCAACATTAATAACGTACGTATTAATATATATACATTTTTCAATTAATGTGAATATTTTGTGAATAAGTAAATAAATAGTAGAAAGAAAAAAAAATAACGTACGTGAGATATAATAAAATACAATAAAACGGTGAATTTCTAATTTCCTCGAAGATGGTAATGATAATTTCCCACGAGGCCACGATTGAATGAAAAAAAAAGCAAAAAATAACATGCAGCAAATGATAGAGAAAACATACGTACTTTATTCCTACCTAATCTTTTACACAACAGTAGTAATCTCAGCCTTAAAAGTATTTTGAAATACCCAAATATTGCCAAGTCGTTTACCTACCTAATGATATTTACATCAAAAGTTAAAAAGTACAACACATCAGACTAACTTTATGAAAATGTCACCCGACATCTGACCTTATTTATCCACTTGTTTGTGACATATTTTCTCACAAACATTTGTAAAGTAAGTAAGTTTTTTATTCCATCAGCTTCTTAGTCGGCCAGAAGTCCGTACGTGACCGGAAATGAATTTCCCGGACGTACTTGATACTTTCAGTAAACGACAATGAAGACATTCAATATTCTACGACACTACTGAAAGCTGGGAAAATTAGTTTTTAATGCCTACTATTGAAAATGTTTTCTATCTATTTATATTATGAAAGGGACTCGATACAACACTGTTCGAAGACAGTCCCGATACTAAAATCATTGCTGACTAATAAATCCGTCTACCAAAGTTTGAAGCAAATATTGGTGTGCAGATATACTTAACATTGCTGCGAAACCATAAGAATAACCAAAGAAACCTGAAGGCTTCAATCAAAAAATTCCATATATTTTTGTTAATAATTAAAATAATTTTCAAATAAAATACTTATGCGGATGTTAATAAGCATTATTACTTTATTTAAAAAAAAATGATGTTCAATTACGACAATAATCAGTTCTGTCACTTTATTATTGTATTTATTGGAACACTACAAAAAAGTGCCCTATTTTATCAATTTTGAAAAAGTGAAAACGTTATGAGAAAAATTGGTAAGGCGAGTGGGGAAGGCGATGTGATGTATTTATCACGGCTTTATCTAGACGAAACCATCATCTGTAGCTGAAGTATAGTAACCAAGGGGCCATAAATCCACTTTTATCTTTGAAGTATACAAATACAAATATTTGTGATCCTCATATGTTTTTCCTTTAGGAAATCTATATTTCAAAAGATCAATTTATGTTGTGGAAATGTAAAGGCTGTATTGTAGATACATGAGATTAAATAGAAAATAGAACTCTTCTGGGCAGCCGAGTAAATAACTGAAAACAATTAAACAACGTGACGTAAAAGATAATCTTTGCTATATTATAATAAAGAGTTTTTTTTTTTGTTTCTTTGTTTGTACATTAAAGGTTCCGGAACTACCGAACTGATTTGGAAAAATCGTCCACTGTTGGAAAGTTACAATCTTCCCGATAGGTAGGATAGGTAGGCGATATTTTATCCCGGTACGGGCAGTAGTTCCCACGAGACGCGGGTGAAACCGCGGGAAAACAGCTAGTGCTATTGATAAGATACGAAAATATTTGTTATAATTCCCAATCATAGATACAGTGTAGCGAAATAAAGAGTCTAAAGTAAAATACAAAATGTAAGAGAGCAAGCAAATTCCAGAAATAGTTTTACTTAAAATATAAATTCCCTAACAAAACTAACAAACAACGTTATTTAAATATTTATAACAGTCTCAAATCTAATTCTCAAGTGGAATCAGTGTCTACTTAAATGAGGTTTAAACCGGGTTTTTAGTTTTTCTCAGTGAACTTCCCTAAGGACTAAAAAGCTTCTATTACGAACAAGAAATCTGATTTTAAGTAATGTCGAAAGAAAAGTTAATATTTGAACAAATAACGATATTATCTCTCGTGAAAAAGAAGATCCTAAGTTTGAACAAAATACTTTTAGGTATCTGCGCTGAAAAATGACGGATGGGGAATTCCATAATTTCCCATCAATCAACGCTAAGTATGTACCTAACATTACTAAGTTCTGGACTTAATTGAAAGTAAGGACATAGTTCCCGAGGGATTATCACCAAGTAGACCCCATACTCTAGGTCATACTACAATCATCAAGACATTATTACTGTTTGAACAAAAATATACCATATGCGATACTTCGATTTTACCTTAATAGTTCAGAATTACGTAAAGATACTGGCTAAGGGTACTTACATTACTGTAAAAAATTGGGACCTCATAGTTTGACGTTCGTGTACTGAAAAACCAGTCCATATATGACCCTAAATCCTAATCCACCTCAAGACTAAACCAAATCCCGTCCCCTATAACACAAAATCGATACTTCTATAAAATAAATAACGATTATTCGAATCGAACGTTGCCACAGTAACCGCGTTTAACGATACGAGAGGCGATAACACCTGCGGTTTCGATAACCCGCCGATTCATTTGTATGCCGCGCCGGTATCAAAGTTAGTGCTGTACTAACACTTAACTGAGCCACGTAATTAGCATGGTTCTGTTGTGTTGTGTTTGCGAAATGTGGCTTCATAAGTTAGGGGGCTAAAAATATTGTGTTAGGGTTTTTAAAGATTGGGTTATACAATTTGGCAGTTGTTTCAGGGAAAAAGAGGGTTTTTTAAAAAATTGTGTATAGGTTTCTAGTTGTTTCGGGGAAAGACAGATTTTTAAAGATGATGGTGTATTTATATGCCTTTATTTTTCATAATTTCTGGTGGTCTGAAGATACAAACGTTGCCACAGTAACCGCGTTTAACGATACGAGAGGCGATAACACCTGCGGTTTCGATAACCCGCCGATTCATTTGTATGCCGCGCCGGTATCAAAGTTAGTGCTGTACTAACACTTAACTGAGCCACGTAATTAGCATGGTTCCGCTGTGTTGTGTTTGCGAAATGTGGCTTCATAAGTTAGGGGGGTTAAAAATTGTGATAGACTTTTTCGGGTTAGGGTATTTAATCGGGCAATTATTTCAGTGAAAAACAGTTTTTTCTAGATAATAGTTTATAGGTTTTTAAACGGTTTTATTTAGCTCACCCCGTTTGTTTTCTTATTCATTCTTTTTTCTTGGGTCAAATTTAGTAATTCAAATTTCACCCTCTTCCTGTCAACCGATTAATCTGAAATTTTGTATACACCTTTAATTCCGATGACAATACAATATAGTAATATCAATAACATTGTAAATCCAATATGGCCGCCGGCACAAAATGGCGGATAACGTAGATTTTATCAATCCCATCAATATGGGTATCAAATGAAAGGGCTCAACAAGCAGAATACAATATACTATAAAAAATTGAAATCCAAGATGGCGGCCGCTACAAAATGGCGGATAACTTAGGTTTTATCAATCCCATCAATATGGGTATCAAATGAAAGTTCTCAACCAGTAGAATACAATGTACTATATAAAATTAAAATCCAAGATGGTGGCCTCTACAAAATGGCGGATAACTTAGGTTTTGTAAATCCCATCAACATGAGTATCAAATGAAAGGTCTCAACAAGTAGAATACAATTTACTATGCAAAATTGAAATCTAAGATGGCGGATAACGCAGGTTTTATCAATCACATCAATATGGGTATCAAATGAAAGGGCTCAACAAGCAGAATCATCATCTTCCGAGCCTTTTTTCCCAAACTATGTTAGGGTCGGCTTCCAGTCTAACCGGATGTAGCTGAGTACCAGTGTTTTACAAGGAGCGACTGCCCTGCCTGACCTCCTCAACCCAGTTACCCGGGCAACCCAATACCCCTTGGTTAGACTGGTGTCAGACTTACTGGCTTCTGACTACCCGTAACGACTGCCAAGGATGTTCAATGACAGCCGGGACCTACAGTTTAACGTGCCATCCGAAACACAGTCATTGGTGTCTAAGATTTACTTAGAAAGTACATACAAACTTAGAAAAGTTGCATTGGTACTTGCCTGACCTGGAATCGAACCCGAGCCCTCATACTCGAGAGGTTGGTTCTTTGCCCACTAGAACCAACCAACCAAGCAGAATACAATACACTATAAAAAATTGAAATCCAAGATGGCGGCCGCTACAAAATGGCGGATAACGTAGGTTTTATCAATCCCACCAATATGGGTATCAAATGAAAGGGCTTCACAAGTAGAAAACTGTCAGTAACTCCAGCGGGGCCCAACAGGGCCAAGGCCTTCGGAAGAGTTACCGCGGCCCTGGTACATAAAAGGCCTACGACGGAACAAAACGGTTTTTAGTCAAGAGTCTGGCACTCCCTCACCGCTGCTGACCCACAGCAGGAGAGCTCATGTGATGATTTTTGGGGTTGTTACAAAAAAAAGTTTCTGGAAGGGCTATGTATTGAGGAATTAGATTGTAATAAATTGTCAGGTAAGAGACCGTGTAATAATGATGCACTAAATGAATTAGATAGAATGAGGAATATTCGGTAGGCATTTTCATTAAATACTAAAAACTAGAAAATAAAAAATCAGTAAAAAAACTTTTAAGTTAAACGGTTTTATCTTATGTGTACTGAAAACTAGAAAATAAAAAAATAGTTACTTACCTGTCAACCTACGTAGGTGGTCCCGGTCATATTAAACTAAAATAAAAACGTGGGGCCCCTGTGAAATCCTACCTATGGCAAAGCATATCGTTATACTTTGGTAGATCATGAGCTCGGCGTTCGCTGGTGAAGCCGCTACGGCTGATTATATTGATTGTCAAAATCTCCAGTTACGATTATAGTAAGTCGATGCAATCCACACCTATTATACCTCTAGAAGAAAGTACTACAGCAATAGTTAATGGGCCCCACGTTTTTATTTTAGTTTAATATGACCGGGACCACCTACGTAGGTTGACAGGTAAGTAACTATTTTTTTATTTTCTAGTTTTCAGTACACATAAGATAAAACCGTTTAACTTAAAAGCTTTTTTACCGATTTTTTATTATTATTAAACGGTTTTATTTAGCTCACCCCGTTTGTTTTATTATTTATTCATTCTTGGGTCAAATTTAGAAATTGAAATTTCAGTGCCTTCCTATTGTCAGATTGATCTGAAATTTGGTACACACCTTTATTTCCGATGACAATACAGTATAGTAATATCAATAACATTGCAAATCCAAGATGGCCGCCGGTACAAAATATCGGATAACGTAGGTTTTATCAATCCCGTCAATGTGGATATCAAATGAAAGTGCTCAACCAGTAGAATACAATGTAGTATATAAAATTCAAATCCAAGATGGCGGCCTCTACAACATGGCGGATAACTTTGGTTTTATCAATCCCATCAACATGGGTATCAAATGAAAGGTCTCAACAAGTAGAATACAATTTACTATGAAAAATTGAAATCTAAGATGGCCGCCGCTACCAAATGGCTGATAACAATTTTTAAACGGTTTTATTTAGCTCATCCCGTTTGTTTTATTCTTGGATCAAATTTAGTAATTCAAATTTCACCCTCTTCCTGTCAACCGATTAATCTGAAATTTTGTATACACCTTTTATTCCGATGACAATACAATATATAAATATCAATAACATTGTAAATCTTATATGGCCGCCGGCACAAAATGGCGGATTACATATTTTTCCACAACCCCCTCAATATGGGTATCAAATGAAAGGGCTACACAAGTAGAATACTGTCAGCAACCCCAGCGGGGCCCAACAGGGCCAAAGCCTGCCTGGGCTGCGGGATTGTTCGAAAAAGTTACCGTGGCCCTGGTACATAAAAGGCCTACGACGAAACATAAGTATTTTTAGTCAGTAAGAGTCTGGCACTCCCTTACCGCTGCTGACCCAGGGAGGGGTCACTTGATGATTTTTGGCGTCGTTAAAAAAATTGACTTTTAAAAAAATTTGATTGTAATAAATTATCAGATAAGAGACCGTGTAATAATGATGCACTAAATGAATTAGATAGAATGAGGAATATTCGGTAGGCATTTTCATTAAATACTAAAAACTAGAAAATAATAAATAATAAACTAATAAAAACGTGGGGCCCCTCTGAAATCCTACCTATGGCAAAGCATATCTTTATACTTTGGTAGATCATGAGCTCGGCGTTCGCTGGTGAAGCCGCTACGGCTGATTATTGATTGTCAAAATCTCCAGTTACGATTATAGTAAGTCGATGCAATCCACACCTATTATACCTCTAGAAGAAAGTACTACAGCAACAGTTAATGGGCCCCACGTTTTTATTTTAGTCTAATATGACCAAGACCACCTACGTAGGTTGACAGGTAAGTAACTATTTTTTTATTTTCTAGTTTTCAGTGCACATAAGATAAAACCGTTTGACTTAAAAGTTTTTTTCCCGATTTTTTTTAGATGTTTTTTGGGAAAAACCGAGTTTAAAAATGTTGGTGTATACTGTATTTTTACGACTTCTGATGATCTGAAGATACAAACGTTGCCACAGTAACCGCTTTTAACGATAACACCTGCGGTTTCGATAACCCACCGATTCATTTGTATGCCGCGCCGGTATCAAAGTTAGTGCTGTACTAACACTTAACTGAGCCACGTAATTAGCATGGTACCGCTGTGTTGTGTTTGCGAAATGTGGCTTCATAAGTTACGGGAGCTAAAAATTCCGATAAGGTTTTAAAAGGGTTGAGTTATATTATTTGGCAGTTGTTTCAGGGATAAAGAAGGTTTAAAAAAATGGTCTTAGTGTTGTTTTTACTGTACATATCTTTATTTTTCACAATTTCTGGTGTTCTAAAGATACAAACGTTGCCACAGTAACCGCGTTTACCGATAACACCTGCGGTTTCGATAACCCGCCGATTCATTTGTATGCCGCGCCGGTATCAAAGTTAGTGCTGTACTAACACTTAACTGAGCCACGTAATTAGCATGGTTCTGTTGTGTTGTGTTTGCGAAATGTGGCTTCATAAGTTACGGGGGTTAAAAATTCCGATAAGGTTTTGAAAGGGTTGAGTTATATTGTTTGGCAGTTGTTTCAAGGAAAAAGAGGGTTTTTAGAAAATGGTGTATAGGTTTCTAGTTGTTTCGGGGAAAGACAGATTTTGAAGATGATGGTGTATACTGTACTTATATTAAGCTTTTATTTTTTACTGTTTCTGATGGTCTAACTAAAGAAAAACGTTGCCACAGTAACCGCGTTTAACGATAATACCTGCGGTTTCGATAACCCGCCGATTCATTTGTATGCCGCGCTGGTATCAAAGTTAGTGCTGCACTAACACTTAACTGAGCCACGTAATTAGCATGGTTCCGCTGTGTTGTGTTTGCGAAATGTGGCTTTATAAGTTACGGGGCTAAAAATATTGTGTTAGGGTTTTTAAGATTGGGTTATATAATTTGGCAGTTATATCAGGAGGAAAAAGAGGGTTTTAAAAAAAATGGTGTATATGTTTTTAGTTGTTTCTGGGAAAGAAGGATTTTTAAATATGATGGTGTATTTATATGCCTTTATTTTTCACAATTTCTGGTGGTCTGAAGATACAAACGTTGTCACAGTAACCGCGTTTAACGATAACACCTGCGGTTTCGATAACCCGCCGATTCATTTGTATGCCGCGCCGGTATCAAAGTTAGTGCTGTACTAACACTTAACTGAGCCACGTAATTAGTAAGGTTCCGCTGTGTTGTGTTTGCGAAATGTGGCTTCATAAGTTACGGGGGTTAAAAATTCCGATAAGGTTTTGAAAGAGATGAGTAATATGGTTTGGCAGAAGTTTCAAGGCAAAAGAGGGTTTTTAGAAAATGGTGTACATACCTATAGGTTTTTAGTTGTTTCTGGGAAAGATGGATTTTGATGATGGTGTATTTATATGCCTTTATTTTTCACCATTTATGGTGGTTTAAAGATACAAACGATGCCACAGTAACCGCGTTTAACGATAACACCTGCGGTTTCGATAACCCGCCGATTCATTTGTATGCCGCGCCGGTATCAAAGTTAGTGCTGCACTAACACTTAACTGAGCCACGTAATTAGCATGGTTCTGTTGTGTTGTGTTTGCGAAATCTGGCTTCATAAGTTACGGGGGGTTAAAAATTGTGTAAGATTTTTAGGTTAAGAGGAGTTTTGGTATTTGGTTTAGCAGTTGTGTAAGGCAAAGGATAGATTTTACTAGGGGATGATTAAGCAGTTATTTTCCACGTGTTTGAAGACACAAGCGGATAAATGTATTGTTAGTATGTTTTTTGAATACATAAGTCTAGCTTATATTTTTTTTTTAGATTCCATGATCATCCCCCTGTTGCAACATTTCATGCATCCGGATAAAAAGATGATGTTACAAAAGGATATCTGTAACCAAGCGTCGTTTAAATCAGGCCCCCAAAAAAAAACAAAAGAAAATCAACACGCAAACTGCAAGTTCAACGAACCCATCAAAAGCATTAAAAAGAAAACACCATCCAAAGAGTATCATATACAAACAAAACCGACATTATCACACAAAAATCTCCCGAGTGCACTTAATACAATATTGACATTTGACACATTTGACAGCTCAGCATTGACAGTTTATCGCTCTGTGATATCAAATTGTATTGAAATCGAGCGTCCATTTCAATTGACAGAGACCGGTAGCATACCGCGTGTCCCTTTGTTAATTGAATTTATTGATATGTTATGAATAAATTGATGAAGTAAATACGAAATTTTGAACTGTTTTGTTGAACAGTATTTTATTCCTGGTATTTTTGTTTGACTGAAAAAATATCGGCAAAGAATTCTGTGGTTCAAAATTTTCAAACATTTCTTGAGTTGAGCTTAAATACACGTCCTGTGAACGTTAACAAAAACTGAACATCTATATATCTATACCTACCTATATCATAGCGGATCTATAACTCGAAGAACGGTATATGGATGGGTTTTAAAAGCTTAACACAGTTTTGGGGGGATGACGGGTCATTACGGGCATAACTTCTCACCATGCAGGATTTCATAAGCCCAATTTCCTCAATGCAACAGACTAATGTTTGGTAGTATAAATCTCACTGAAATCTTATCATACTATTTTATATTCCCCCCTTCTTGAAATAACAAAGTTCACCCTACAAACATGTGCCTTTAACAGACAATTTGTAAGTGAGCTCACTTCTTCAAGGAGTATAAGTAAGTTAGCAGAAACATTCGCGCGTTCTCACTTTCACCGACAATCAGCGAGTAACGGGCGGTAACTGAGTTTCCCTAACGAACTCAACTTAACTAGATAGTAACGATGGAACCAACTTCTTAATTAGACTAACCGACGATTGTAAACGAAATTTTTGTCAGTTACGTCAGTTTGCAGTTTTGTTTTGTCAGTTACACCAGTATACAGTTTTTTTTGTCAGTTACGTACTATGCAGTTTTGTTGTTTTCAATTAAAAATGAAAATGGGAAAAATATAGATCATTACATACACATAATACTTCTACCAAACTGTAGGTAAAGCAGTTAGCTGGCAGATGCAGCTCCCGTTTACAATATTCAGTAATAATATATTTTAAATCCTTTTTTCTATTTATTTTATCTAAAAACTTACAACAAATAATAACTAGAAATACCAACACTACTAGTTAGTTACGCCAGTTACGTTAGTTATGCAGTTTTTTTTTTCAGTTACGTCACTATGCAATTTCGTTTTTTAACTTTTTTTCTTCATTTGATTAATGAGTACATTAAACCGTTTTTTCGTTGCATTTGGTGTTTTTGGTCGCACAGTCGCAGTAATTCTTTCTAAATGTGCTGGAAACTTAATTAAAAGTGTACCATGTGAAGCGGTTTTTGTAAAGTTCAAATAAATTTTCGTGACTTTACAACATAGTTTGTGGAAAAAGAATTCAAAGTAGAGAAAATTTGAGGTCATAACTGTCACATATTTAAATAGTTATCAAACTGCTGATATTATGGAGGTATAATAAGTATATATTCCCTGAAGATTACTAAGCACAAACGATGTGGATAAAGTCTATATTAACTTGTTACATACAGAAAGGAATTAGCACGTTTTCGTTAACCTGTATTCCAGGTTATCCAACACAACCACACGCGCCAACAATTTAAAGACATGACGTCTGTAATATATCAAAACAAAATTGAGTATAACTCAAAACATCTTGAATCACAATAATCATATCATCTTACCGACTCCACAAATAACAATAACAGTCCAATAAACAAAAAAATAAACACGGAAAATTCCATTATGTTACTTCTTTCTGTAAAGAGGGCAATTACCAGGTTAATCGTGGAACGGGCCCATCGTAACCGGTCTGTCGTACTGATTTGATGAATAATTTTCCAATCGAACAGTTCCATTCTTTGAGAATTGAACCAACTGGAGACGACATTGGGGCTTAAAAAGGAATATGGTGGGTCAGTAAGAGTTTGGCACTTCTTCGCACTGCACCCACAGCGGGAAATCATTTGATAATTTCCCAAAAACAAAAGAATAGATGCCATTGCCCTGCCATCCCTTCTGACAAAAATTACGAGAACTTCGGTCATAAAAATATTGATTTAATTTTGTGATGTTTTTAGTGTATGTAATAATGCATGTGTCAGTTACACTATATGTTGCTTTACCTCGCCACCCGAGCGTTTAGCAGATTGTGAGAGGTGTGTGCTCATGGCAGTTCCAGTTAGTTGAGTGCTCTAAGATTTCATTCGAAGGAACGTTGAAATAAAACCGAACTAAGGTTTCATGTCTGTATTCAACCCTGTCTGTCATATTATTTAAGAAAAAGTTGCCAACATTTTATGGTCCTCTTTTTGTTTGTGAACGAAGTTGTGACGAAAATAGCTTCGAGTTATTTTGGGTGTAACTCAAACTTGTTTGCTTATCTAAACGAAACTTAGTAAAACTTTTTTGAAAGTTTATATAAAGAAGTAAAAGGAATAGAGTAGCTTAGCATCGTTAGATGAAGTTAGCTTAGATTTTGGCCAGAAAACAAACATAATGATACATGCTATGAAAATTTTCCGAGGGACGCTTTTGTTAAAAATATGTGGTTTGATAAAAAATATAAAAGGAAAATACAAAAAGCTTGTAATTTTTTGTTTTTAATATTCATTGCTGTTGATTTCGTCGATATTTACTTTGATTGGTTTAAGTTTCATTCGCATAAAGCTTTGTACAAACACGGCTCTTGCTGCGGTAAGTGAATTATTTATTTAACTTCTTTGAAAAACATTTTATCATGCATTTTATTTACTGACAAATATGCAACCGTAATTCAATGAGCAGAAATTGCTTTCCACAAAAATTACGAAGAAAAATAAACGTGTTTTAATGCTTTCATACAATTGTTTACTTAACCACCACGGGGTTGCCATTAAAATGTTTATAGGACCCCGAAAATGTGCTTACTCATTCATCTCTAAAGCTGAGCTTTTAAACATGGTTTAGTGAAAAAAAAACAACTGACCCCGCGGTCGACCCCCACCTATTCACAGGCAATTTTTTCAGCGACAAAAGCATTAAGGCATCTCGTGGAAAATTAATGGCATTCCCCATTAAGGTTAAGTGCCTATTTTAGCCTATGTGACTTGACAGAAAGTTGGGAACTTGGCAATATGCGTACATTTTTGGACGTCGCCCGTCAGATACCGTCTTGTCACGCGAATGTTTCGATTAGGCTCGGATCGCGTATCGCGTCGTTATTATGTTGTACAATCATAAACTGCGAACATTATGGTCGGTTTCATGCTAGTTTTGTGACAAACTGTTCTGGAATTATGTCGTTAAAAAAGTTTGTTATATTCTTCAAGCTTTTGAACACGATAAAATATTCAATAGTTCTTTGTTCTTTAGCTAACTGCCACTTAAACTACTTACATTGGCTTACATATAACTAGAAAAACAGACACAGTTTAGAAAATTACAATAACCGGCATCTTTTTCAAGGAGATCTTTAATGTTTCTGCTGAATATTATAAGACCCTATTATCTTAAGTTAATTAGCGCATTCAGAATACATATACATACTATATACGGAGATATGTAGGTACATGGTATACAAAACTAGGTATAACTCGCCTAAGCTGAAATACCGCCCCACAACCGCATTTTAAGAGCCCTACAATTTCCCATCCAATTAATTATCAGGACTGTTGAACTCGACAATAATGATTACGGCATTATTATCTGTACAACACAGTTCGACTATATTCATGGCGGTTAGTGGTGTAGTCGTATCATTTTGTTTATGAGTTTCAACATAAACGGTACAAGCCAATAGGGTTCTGAAATCAAATGACCATTTTTTTCGGCATTTGCCAGCAGATTTTGGCCGAAAACACTTAAAACGGTAGTGGTCAAAACAATATTCTTAAAAGCCAGAAGCAGGTTTGTTTAACGAGGAAATAACAAGAAATAGTTTTAACATGAAAATCAACTAAGATTAATCAAGAACGCGGGAAAATCGACTTCTGTCAAACTGTCACATGTCTTGTCACAATGACGTTCGAAAAAAGAATCCTCCAAGCATAGATGCACGGCTGAATGGCGAGGTGTCTATGGTCGCTCGTTTCTGCTGCCCTCGTTGTAACTACTGGCAGCTAACAATATAATATTCAAATAAAGAACATTATGGTGTCTACACACCAAAGCCGCTGATGCCGGCGGCACAGCCCGGCGGCCCAACCCGCCGGCCGTATTTTTTACAATCCTGCCGCCGGCTTTCATAGAGTATTTGACAATTACTAGAACACCACATGCCGCGGCAGTCGTGCCGCCGGGTCAGCGGCTTTGGTGTGTAGACCCCTTAATCCTATGTAGATCATGAAAGATATCAACGGCTGTTTCCAATATTTTATCTATCTCTAGATTTGCTTAACAGAGATAGAATTTAGACATTAGCCCCATAAACATAAATAATGTCAAATTCTGTCTCTAGCAACAATAATAACAGATATTCACGATATTGCAAATATCCGTAAAAGGTCAAAGAACAATGTACCTACCTATTCGAGAATATGTATAATATGTATAGGGGAAATATAAACCTTATATTCAGGTATTTTCTTTGCTATTTTGTTCCGTGATAATGTATTTTATTCGTTTATTATGTACACATTTCAGGTAAGCCTGTTTCACATGACAGTAGGTACTCATAGGCCTTGTCAGACGTCGCACTATCTCGTTCGCCTGAATATTTCAGCGACTAAGCTTCGCAGTACGTTGCAAATACCTACTTATTTAAGCTGAAAAGTATACAACGTACGTCTTTTTATTCCATCTTGCCATAGACGCGCAAAAAAGTGGTTTAGTTAGATATTTTATTTCACTGTTTGACAAACTTCTCATATCAAAAAGCACGACCATAGACAAGATGGTTTGGAAATTAAAAACTCTTTATAGTACCTACTTTTCAATATTTTACATCACCATTAGCAAATGGCGTCCACGATAAACTTCGAAAGTAGTTCCATTATGACTTCGAAAAAGTCATATTGGTACTTCTTCTATTCGAACTTGCACTCGTACGTGCCCAGAATTCTGAACCTTTTTCACTTTTACACAGAAATATTACGGCCATTTAATGTTTTTTCATTTTCATTTTACAGTTCGAGTAAAAGAAAGTTTTATGTTACAAAAACTTTTAATTCATTGGTACTGTCGTTGACAGAACTTAATTAATTTCCAACGTACAAATAATATAGTGAGTTTACTTTCATTAATTGCAATTGCTGCTCTGATTTTTATATTTTATTTTAATGTTCTCATAAACATGTTCTTCCCATTTAAGTTTTAATAGCTGGCTGATGAACAAGCATGGCTAATTAGCTTTTATGCTGCGTTTAACATGGTAAGTACGGAGGTTTTATAACATCACCGTGGAATACAAGAGTGCGTCCCGCTTCATGGTAGGCATTTAATGTAGGTACTCTTAATAGTCATGCTCTTTACAAAACATAATTATGATATTCCACAAAGTGGTGTGGCCGTCAGTAACTAAAAGTTCAAAACATCATTGTAGGATTCACTATTTAACCCAAAAAAAATATCTGGGTCTGTACTACTCAAATATTTTAACAGTTTTAACGAAACACTAGCGAAACCACGAATTCAAAGCAAATTGAGTAAACACCATCCAAAAATTCACAAATACATCCCCAAATTCCAAAAGGCAAATATTCGCCAAACTTAATGCGAGGTAAAACATGAAATACGTCGAAAAGGCGTCGTGTTAACTTGGAACACAAAACGTCGGCCAGACCATGCGCGTCACAAATTGGCTTCACAGTACAAGTGTTAACCGCTCGACGCTAACGAACCGCAACTTTTAATTACCAAACTTAAATTCGACCAGAGACACTCAGGAAACCGCAGAATATCGCCGTTAAAAATAACCCTCAAGTTTTCCGCTTTTTATTAAGATAATAAAACTCGGTATTGCCGCTCTCACCGTCTGAAACTTAGTCGGAGTCTTGCGGCCAACATAATTTCAATTAGTTTTTTTTTTTTCTTGCACAATCTGTGGATGAAACGCCTGGGAAAGTTTATGGAGTTCGTCTAGGCCTCAGATGGGATCTCTTTTGTGAGATTAACAACTTAGTATAAACCTGAGGTTTGTTCTTTTTTCTTCAACAGCGAATGAATGATTTCGTCAATGTAGGAATGTGTTGCTGGACAAGTAATGCTGGAGTTTGTTATGCTATTTATTGTCCAGCAAACAATACACAGAGCACAGAAGAAACAGTTGCACGATTTTGAGTTTGACCTTAACAATCTTTCGTGTATAGTTTCGAACCATGTTCCTATTTACGCAAATCCACCAAATAAAGAACTCAAAGCAAATACGAACACCTTAAACAAACAAGCATTTGTAACACGAAATGATGTCTAAAAGAGCAACATCATAATTCCGAACAATATAGCTGTTCGCACCACATTCCGGATAACTTTGAGCAACCAAAGCTGTTAGCGGTATTCTTCCTTATACTTGGAAGTTTTAGAAGCACGCATTAGAACAAAATACTTTCCCCCGTATTGGGGTAAGCTGCTGCTTTTCATAATGGATTTTTCCAAGTTTCTTCGTGAACATTTTTTAAACGCCGTTTAGCACGAGAAGATTTGTTTTAGTATTTTTTTTATTGGACTTCAGCAGTGCGTTTTTTTTATCAATATTAATTCAAAATAGTTTTTTATCACTTAAGCAAATAATATTACTTCTGTCAACAAACTACAGTTTTAGTGTTCCAATTACAATTAGGTAACAACATCGATGTAAAATCCTAGCCCGAGAAAAGTTCCATTAGAATATTGTCCACAATAACTTGAAACACACGAAACTTTACTGACCCAATGTACATTTGTGACTAATATTTCTAATCCTGAGGGGAAACATGAAGTTCAATAAGTTTTTAAGGGTTGTTGATGATATAGATAGGTATACACGTAAGTATATATAGTATAAACCTACGTAAATTGAGCCATACCACACCATAACATTCCAAAACCCAGACCTATTCACACCGCCATACATCTTCTTTATAAACATTTGCAGCTATCCATATGTGCTTGAAAAGTAATATTCCGTTTGAAGCAGCGTCCATAAAATGTTTGTCTCTGTCAAGAAGGGTACACTGTGACAGATGACTAATGTTGTTTGTTCAAACTGAAACGGTCCAGGGTTCACGGTTTTCACTTTATTGTTTACTTTCAATAGGCGACTTTGATTAATAGCAACTATCTGTGTGGATGGTTTGTTATCTGCGAACTAAGTAGTTGTCTGGACTGGATAATATTTCTAGGGTTTACGAAAACCGTCTTTTGTCGTATTTTGTACCTGTGGTTGCTGAAAGTTTTTTTATTGGCATTTTCAATATTCATTTGTTGTATTAAGAGTAGTGTAGACTAAAATATCGGCAACAGTTTATTTTGAAGATCAAACTTCTCATATAGCTGTAAGTAACTAAAATACCCTAGACTTGTAATAAAACTTTCCTTTGCAACCCAGGATGACCTTTACAAAACGCGTTAATGCTATTTAAGACTGGTTTAAACTGCATTATCACTTCCCTTATGTTTCAAAGTGTCAATATGTTAATGTTCTTAATGGGGTAGCTCTAACCTAACCTGTTCAACACTTTATACATGACGAAAGCCAAGCCAATGTCAGTGCTAACTAAAGCTTATGTTTAACACTTTCTATGTCAAGTAGCTCATATCGCAATATTAGACAATTGCTCATAAAACAAACACACTGAAAGTAGCACACAACTAAACATAATTACTTCTTTTATACTCTAAAATTGGTCTGTCAAACACTCATATTTACTGTTTACATTATTGCATTCAGCAATCTCAAGCTTTTCCTCTAATCACCCGAAATGTAGCCGGTCGTGGCAAATATAAATATTGTTATTGTTCCCGTAAAGAGGTGCGCAGTTCCCGGGGGCGTTCATCAATCATAATTTATTACCCTATTGTTACGTTGGCCCTGAATAATCGCTCATATCCGAAACACCTTTCTAGGGACGCAGTCACATTTGGGACTTGGAGCGCGGCCCTAATAAATGGATCCTCCATGTTTTGTAACTCATTAAAGATTAATTTGGGATGTTGTGTCAATTTAGAACTGTTTGTTTACCTGTGTGAGGATTTTTATTTTGATTTCTGAAGGGAATATTGCAGCTGAAACTTCAGTTTTCATGAATGCTTAACATACTACTGTTGTGTCGTTTTTAAGTTAACACGGTCTTATTATCTGTACTGGCATATTGTAGTTATAGGAAGAAACATGTAAAAAAACATCAAAACTATAAATGGAACTTTCTGGAACAACTACCATACGAGATAAAACGTCAACTACACATTTCCAAAATATCACAACTAAGCAAACTTACATTAGCCTTTTTAAGCCGTGAACGACACACTTAAGTAAGAGCTCTTAACTTAATTAACTTAGTTATTGATGAGCGTCTGTTCTTGGATAATTCTACTGAAGTATTCCTTCATTGGATTTTAGTTCTTTAAGAAATTCAAAATCTTCATCTTTTTATTTCGATAGTAAGCGAGATAGTCTTTTTGATTTTATTTGCATTAAAGTTAAGCTTGTTAGGTACATAGTAAAATTTGTTCAGAGATTTTTAAGATTAATCGAAAATGAAGATTTGCAGTAGTTAATAAAATTGGTACCTAATAAGTTTGTTTTGAAACGAGATTATTTCAGTTTTGGTTTTTATCTTTACTCTTTTTTAAAAACTTACTCCAAACTTTGTTAACATCGATTACCAATGTGTCCAAGTATTATACATAAAACAAATACCTTAAGATAAATGGCTAAATAAACTACCTTGAGAGTTAAAACCAAGTAAAAAAACTATACCAACATAGTTCCAGCTCAGCCTAAGTTCATCTCACCCAAGATTTACCCCGAAAGTAGGGGAAAAACTGCCCCATAAAGCATGAACACACTCATAACGTTCGCGAATCTTGCCAAACGGTCATATAAGCTTCATTTTTTCACCTACATTTACATCCCACAACATGATATCTTCTGTATCAAGCGTCCCAGTGTGAACGAGGGGTAACCATCCTTCCAGTATTGCCAGCTAAGGAAATTGCTTTTTTTCCTTTATTCTTGGGTAACTTGATATTGTGTGAATTATGAAAATTGCCCGGCTAAATTGTTGATTTATTACGTGCCATCTATAGGATTGGGTGGCAACCAATTGTTTTTTGGGCGTTTCGATTGCATTTAGGGGTGACGTGAAGGTGGGTTAAGTAACGAGTTTTCTTTAAAGAAAAGGTTGAGGAGTGCTTAAAATAGTCATGTAGGAATAGTTTTGTTTACTATTGCGACTTAAGTTCTTCATGGCGCACCTGATTATCTAGATAAGTAAGGCTTTGTATAAAACCTGTAGTGATAAATATTAAGTAGGTAATCTATTAAACGTATACAAGTAAGTATGTAATTATCAATAACAAGCCAAAGGGACACGTAAGCTTTATTAATGTTTTAGAAACTTATTTGAGCAGAGGTTGAGAAAACTAAGGGTGCATGCTTGAATTACAAACCTATAACAAATCTATACTAAGTTTTATCTTTAAATTCTTTTAAATAAACAAGGGTACGAATTCCCAAAAGGTACGAAGCATTATCGTGAGTGATAGGTACACATTATACGTACATTAGAGAGTAGTACAACTGTCGAACTCTGATTTATGTGTAATTTATAATATTAGTAAGAATGTATGTACCTAATTTGAACATATTTTTTTAAAGAATTTATAGAATATATTATGACTAAAACATTCATATGTATAAGATTTTTTATATATATTTACGTATAATATTTTTTTGTTTATTATTTTACTCGATATAAATAAAAGACTTACATAAATTGAACGATACATACATTACATTACTATAATCTCATATCATTGTACCAGTCGATTACCTTGTAGAGAGATGTCCTTTATAGAATTAGGTTAGTTATTTATTACCGCTATATAGATTCGTTTTATTCACGGTCTCAGGGAAATATTTGTCCTATTAGTTGTCGTTTTTTTTTTTTCATTTGAATAAATGAGCTTTTATTTACAAATAACTTTGCTGTCGGTAGGTAAAGCTTATATTATTTACCATCTGTTCCTCGTATTTTCGCCTACGTTCTGAGAGAACCACTTTCCACATCCAAGTAAAAAGTACCCTAAAAGCTCCTGCTCATTCAAAGTGTTATATTTTTTCACCGATGGGAAGCTACACTACCTATTCTTTTCGGGTACGGGTTGAAGTTTCCTCGAGACACGGGTGAAACCGTGAGAAACAGCTAGTCTTAATTATATCATTCGAATTGAGATACCATTTTTGCTAAGACGGTAAAAAAAACAACAACTCACTTAACCTCAACACGTAACTTGTAAAATAAACAAGCAAAATTGACACGAATGCTCAGTAAAACAAGATAAACAAAACGCAGAGCTTGTTACCGAGCCATCGCATTACGTTTAGTTACGAGCTCCTTACGATGCGGTGACTTCGTTAGTTCTGCGGGGAACGAGCGAGAATTTCATACATCCTTCTACTAGAACGATACCTACGTATTTATTAAAGGTTGTTACTACGACTTCTAGACTGGAATAGGTGTATATTATCTATATATGTATGTATATTATATTATCTATATATTATATGTATATATCTATGTATGTATATTATCTAGACTTGTATAGGTGTAAGTTAGGTGGGCTCGAGAGATAGAGACTGGGTGTCAGAATGACTGATTAAACTTATGTAGGAGTATGTAGGTGGGTGACCATCAATTTTATTCCTGAAAGAGGTAATGGCATTGGCCTGGTGTTTATATTTGGTAAGACTAGTGATATAGGTCATTGTGATTAGCAGAACTATCAACTTCATTGAGGGGGCTAGACAATTAGAAGTAAGCACCTGCACTTTCAAACCCAATTGATAGATTAGACTAAGCTAAGAGCGAAAACAATAAGTAACGCAATGCCGCATACGACCTTTTAAATATACTTAATCGAAATTCTCCAAGCAGTCCGACACAGGTAACAGACAACAATTCATTAAAAAAGTAAATCAATGACAAAACTTTTAAACGGCGTTCAATATTCTTCCACTTTTAGAACAACGTAAAGAAATTAAGGGAAATCTGTTTACACCACCTTCCATTTACACCGGCCCTTGAACTTCTGACCTTATTTAAGTCCACCGATTAGTAATCAGGAACTTTTAAATTAGTTTCTCAAGTCAAGTGTTCAAAGGCCTCTCGGGTACGTTAACCTCATCTACTTATTTAGGGTAACATTTCAGTTTCAGATGTTAATTCGACTGAGGTAAGGGAATTTTAAGGTATGGCTTGCCCCAAATAATTTGGGGTCGACTTCTAGAGGAAGTTTTACGACTTCTAGTCTGATTAGTAACAAAGTTTTGTATTGAACCAGTAGGTAGTAGGTATCAGACTGGGACCCTCATTGTGAATGAAGCTTGTGTAGCATTTTCATCTAATGATGATTTGACATGACTGGAGAGAGATCAGGTGAAAGAGTAACAGGCACAGGAAAGAAGACAGGCAATGGGTTATCAGGACAAATACTGTAGTATTGTATACTCCTAACATGCAGAGGAATTAAAATATTTATACGTCTGTGTTTACTTTGCTACATGTCCCAACATAATTTGTTATCTCGACGCCTGAACCTTTTCTAGAAATAGACGGACCCTTCAAAAATAGATTTTTGTCCAAATTAGAGGTTCTTCCCACACAGACCTCTAGTATCAAATGTAGAACGTCAACAAAGCGGTGACATGCGTGGGCGATAAAAACCAATTTCAGACTTAAAGATGTCCTTCTTATTACGTAAGTTGATATTATTTTACCAACAAGATTTGTTACTTGTTGTCTAGTCAATTATAAATAGCAACCTATTATAAGAAACGTCTTTCACAGTTTCTCTTAGAAAAGTTTAAAGGCTAGATATAAAATATTATTGTATTTTGAAGTTGATGTACCTATCACAAGATACCAGGTATTATTTATATTTTTTACATATTTTTTTATTTACATCAGAAAGGAGCCAGTATGATGAGTGA
The DNA here is from genome assembly GCF_030705265.1 of Helicoverpa armigera. Lineage (NCBI taxonomy): Eukaryota > Metazoa > Arthropoda > Insecta > Lepidoptera > Noctuidae > Helicoverpa > Helicoverpa armigera. The sequence goes on along the minus strand of NC_087127.1, from coordinate 8,877,906 downwards.
CAGGGAGGAATGGAAGAGGAAGACATATTGCGCCGACCCCAAATAAAATTGGGAAGGAAGAAGAAGAAGTCAACTTATTCTTCGGACGGACAATTACATATGTACTACATGACCAAAAACCAATAACAAAGATATGGCTATTCTAAAACATTTACATAATGCAAATTCCAGAACAATGTGAACTAAATTCCCGTGTTAATTCCTTTTAAATCTATTCACTAGCATTTTCAATTTTATCCCTTCCCGCTTTGTTCGTGAGCAGTCGGAATTAAACCGTTTTCTACGTATTATATTTGCTTGTATGAATATTTGTTATGAACGATACTGTTGTTCGGTACATTCCACTAAAGTTCCTGGTTGGTATATGGCCGGTTCTGTGTAATGATCGCATGGAGCGCTTAGATATACGAGAAGCTAAGGGTGGGGGTATATTGAAGAGTATGAGCGGAGAATAAAATAGCTCCAAGTCTTATTGTATGCAGTCTTCAGATACCTACTATGTATTATGTTTATGTTTTCCATTTTCAGCCCGATTCAATTCAAACGTACTTTTACCGACTTAGGTGCTAGAATTTTCCAACAAAAAGACTGTTAAAGTGCCCATGATGAGAAGAGTGTATTTTCAAATACGCTTAAAAAGATTGAATTAGTCCAAAAGCTACAATATGAATACCCAAGGTTGTCCATAAACATTTTCTCGAGTAACTGAAATATGTATATCTCTGTAAATTAAATAAAGAAATAGTCAATAAACATCTAAGTAGCTTTACCAAAACCAGCGTCTCCCATCACTATGGTCTCACCCGAAACTCGTACGTGAACAAGCACTAAGATTGTACTACAATTAAGCGATTTCACGAAATTCTGAGTTGTTGTATTTAGATCCAGTAAGCGGAAATTGGACAGGCGTGAGGATATCAGAGCTTAAATGTGTTTTGAATTAATGTTTTGCTTCTATTCTTAGATTAGAACCTTGGTTTTGATGAACGACGATAAAAGATGATTTCATTACATGTTTACCTCAAACGCCTACGTTTTTAATATTATGACGGGATAAGAACAATGGCAGGAAAGAATATTTGACGGTAATGAAAAATATTTTCATTGTTTTTATCAACTGCAATCTTATCGTCAACATTGACGGTGCTTCGATGCGGGACGATTTTAGGGTACGAGTTCAAATACATACATATGATGCCGTGCTGCGTACCTTTCATGAGTGCCCCTATGTTTTTTATCCCTCCACCGTACTGGAATTACTATTCAAGAAAATTCGTACCTAATCACCTTCGTATTACCTATAACCGAAAAAATACACACGATTTCCACACTTCCTCGCAAATTAGAATGTCAAACTGTATGCAAACTCATTTGCAAATTACAGACGTGACTTTGACGTGACGTATGTACTGTTTAGGCACCGACGTTGCTGCAAGCTTGCAGTATTTGCTCGCTAGCTTGTAATCTACAAATCCAATACAATTATTGTAGTGTGTTCGTCTACTGCGCTGGCTTTATTTCCTGGCTGTGCCGCACTAGTTTTCTGTATGAAATGCACGCTATGTGAAGTTTGTAACCTAAGATTTAAATAATTTTTATGAGAAACAAAATCAAATCAAATCATTTATTTTGCAAACATGGGTGGTAAGTACATAGATGTTACAATAAAATATAAGTTCACAGAAAAAATGCTTCACAGAATAAACACACACTTTTGAACTAGTCTATTATATTGCTTTACGGGAAAAATTCTGCTCAATCGGTAACAAACTGTTTGTTGCCAAAAAAAAAGAAATAACCAGTATCAGCATATTTTTTGCTAACGAGAACGCACAGAAAAGTTTTGATATAGGTAGGTAAATATATTACTTCAGAACCTAGTTTCCCTCACCAGTTCTATGATAAGCCCTAGTTAGTTGATTAACCTTTTTATTCTAGTTAGAAACTGGGAATACACTACAGAAGTTCATAGAACCACACACTCCGAATGAATCCTAACAAAGTTGTGACTTACCTCATTACAGTTCTATTCACAAAGCAGAGTCTGACTACAATTTGCAATGTTTTTAGTTAGGAAATAATTTTACTTAGAATGTGGAAAGCTTGAGAGAAACTGCCAACTTTGATGGCGTGTTTATTAGTTTGCTGTGTGAAGTTCACGCGAAGCTGCTTGACTTTATATATTGTTCGTTTATTTCTAGATTACTGAACTAGATAATGCAGGAACAATTCTTTTACTTTGTCAATTGAAAACATTAAAAGAATAAGTACATAGGTATGTGTAGATCTTGGGTACTGCCCAATTCGGGTCGTTTATACCTACCTATCTCAAAAAAATTGTAAGTAGCGATCCTTAATGTCATATGTTTGTCGATAGCCTGAAGTATTTAAACGGGTGCAAACAATATTGCCTATCGGGGTAAATATCAAAAATATCACATTGCAAACTAACAATGACAAAATAACTGCCCACTTAGGTCTAAACAAACCGCCTACATACCTTTACGTTTTAATTATCTAAACAAACAGTGGATATACGACGCCCACGAGTAAATAAAGGCCTCTTCACACTTCTTTGATAAATAAGATTTAATAATGCCAGATAAGAATATTAAAGTTCGTAATAATGTAAGAATAGGCTAGACTTTTTTTACGGCTCATAATTGGAACACTGATATTTGGAGCTGGAATTAAAATAAGGCACCTCATCACCAATTAAGATCATTCACCATCAAAAGCTAAAAAAATAATGTAAATATAAACTGTTCATTCCACATAATTATTCACAAGCATTTATAATTTATCAAAGCAGATTTATTTAACTATCTCCACTAACGTATATCTGTGTACGGCTTAAATAATCAACTCAATTATTTTCCGTAAACCCTGTTACGCGGCACTGAATACGGTCGTACTCGAGGGAACCTCGGGAACTTTAGACATAATTATTAACAAGACACTTAAAATTAGGGTAAAACTTCACTTGAACCCATGTCACATTACTGAACGAGTAAATCGTGACGTTTCTCTGTTTGAAATGTTGAAAATTCTGTGAAATCTGTACTGCATTGGTCTAGAAGTTCTGGTGTCGACTTTTGACAATATTAAATTGTATAAGTTTATTTATCACTATCGATCACTTAAAAAAAAACAGATCATAATAATCATCATCTGTCTAGGCTTTTCCCAACGATGTATATTGGGGTTTGCTTCCAGTCTAACGGTATGCAGCTGAGTACCAGTGTTGTGTGCCAGGATCGACTGCCTATCCTGACTTCCTCAACCCACTTACCCTAGCAACCCAGCACCGCCTGCAAAGACTAAATCAAAGAACAACATTTTTATTTACAATTTAAATAAAACAGCTTTTAAAAAAAATCCTTAAAATTGCTATTAAAATGTACTGCAATTTTTATCGTAGGCTCGGTTCTAATAAAAATCTCATCAAACATTCATTTTGCGTCAGTCAATATAATCGTGTTATTTTATTTTTTATGCGAACATAAAACAGACTGATTTTTCACAGGTACCTACTTAAACTTTTATTAGATCGCTGTACTGTGTACAAAAACCAAATAGGTTTAAGGTCAAATTATCTAAAGACAAATAACAATTTCTTCCCTTGTTTGTATTTAAAAAAACTTCTCTAGTGCACGAAGATACTCTTTGAATTTTATGTCCAAACTGTGTTCTATGAAACTCTGCTTTCACCAAACCATTTCTCGAACACATCCTACATACAGCTTCAAGCCAACATATACAAAAACAATACAGATGTTGCTAGGCTAAGCTATCCGTACTACATACCACCATCCCCTACCATCAGTAAGTTCACATCACCGCGTACCAAGTCATGCGAACTAAGAGTAGCAAACTGCAGACTAAACAGTTGGCCGACAGTTGCCACAATTTTTTATGGAAAACTGTTATTTTATAGACTTTTATTCTTTTTATTTTGTAAATATATAGTTTGTATAATTCATTTAAATAAAATGAAAAACTTGATTCCAATCCAAGGTTCTAGTCGTTCTAATATCAGCTACATACCTGACTTTGTGATGTGCGTGCTACTATTCATCTTCATACTAAGGGTCCGTTCAGATAGACCGAGTCGGAGAGCAGAGAAAATCCTTAACACGTTGAAAATTGAGTACTTAGTATTTGAGGTAAGGTTTATTTTTGCATGCGCACTGCTTTTGTCATTGAGAATGCTGGAATGCGCTCGGTGTGAAATAATAAGAGGAGCCGACCGGCTCCGATCGTGTATTTTTTCTTGACGTTTGGCTACGTTTGCATGCTCTTTAATGCTCGTGCAGCCGATCGGCTCCGGTCTGTGTGAAAAGAAAAATGCGCGCCGATGCTCTCCGACCCGGTCTATCTGAACGGAACCCTAATTTATAACATCTTCATAAATAATATCGGCCGACTAAAAGTTGTCAGTGAGCGATTTTGACTGTAAAGTGACGCCACTCTGTAAACACTGAAGGAATGTTATCACTCCAAATGTTAGGTGTGAAATTTCATGCCTCGGTACAGTTTTGAGGTAGTTTGAAGTTTTCAAGTTAATTGTCGTTCGCTGTATTATTATTATGTTAGAAGACTTGAATGTGGTTAGCAAGTATGCTTGGGAATTCAGGCTTATTAGAGGAATAGAAGATCTTAGGTAGTTGTCTTGTAATTCTTGAACATGTATATATAAAGGGTATGATTTTTTTATTGAAAATAATGTGTGTCCTTTTTTATCACGTTTAGTCTCTGTTTTGGCGAGAAATAAAATAAATATTTGAGTTAAAACTCAGAGTGGTGGATTAATAAAATATATTGTACAATATAATACTCGTTTTGAGTGACTTTTATGTATAAGTAGTATAGCGAAAGACTCAAATAAATCTAGTTCAAAAGAACTATCACAAAAAATAACATCGAACCTAATCCAACATCTTATCTTAAGTAAGTCTAAGAAAAATCGAAAGCAAACTCTCTGACAGCCTTTTAGGTTACAAGTAGGACCCTAATAAATGTCCATTATAATAAAAAATATATTTTAGGGCCTCAAAAAATACCTTACTAAAATGATTGCTAAATGGTCTCAGATTTTGTATTTGCAGGCTTAGATTATTCTTACCTACTAGTGTCATAAATGTGAAATTGAATTTATGTTTTAGATACTCTTTCCTGGTAAGTCATTTAATTCGAGTACAGAATTCTATAATAGGGATGCGAGAAGAATACATAGTTCGTTATAAACAGAGAAAATATATAACTTGTATATAAATATTGAAACCCCTCAACCCTAGACGTCTAAATATATAGAAATTCTCGGAAAATGTTTGCTAGGTTTTTTGTAATACTCCCCCGTTACGTTGCTAAGATACTCTTCGCTTGAACTCCTTACAAAGCCTTGTATCTTGCTCGATAATAAGTTTTATCTAAAATACGTTAAAGATTTTTGTGCTACGAGAACTTGCTACGAGGTTAAACGTAGCTACGCCACGCTACGCTACGCATACAGAAATTTTATTGACGCTTAATTTTCGTAGTTGCTACGGTATTTATTAGTTTATTTAAGAATAATAAGTTGGATATTATGAATTGTTTATTCTTAAAATAATGTATTAAAAGAAAATGTTGTACATTACGTTAGCTTGTTATTATCTCTTATTAAGAGCGTGTACGCTCGGCGCGCGATGTCAACTTTAGGTAATTCAACGCAAAAAACCGCGCAGACTAGCGTCGCGGCTGTGTGCGTGCCTATCATACTTCACGTATAGTCACACAAACCATTTTGATCCTTTCGAGTGAAATTGGTAGAACAAAAAATATATTATTTAGTAAATAGTTAATAGCGGGAAAATAGTGTAAGTCTATGGATGTCTAAAATATAAAAGCATGAAAATAAGTCGTTAATACTTACACTCTTTTGAAAAAAAATCGGGCACCTATGAAAACCTTGGTTTTGAGGACTTTCTGTATATTACATACAATTTTCAACAGTACTAAATAGTCGACTGATGATTAATGACAATGTTAAGAGTTTCTGTATTTTAACCGATTTCAAAAAAAGAAAGGAGGAGGTTTCAATTAGATTGTTTTGTGATTGTTCTCAATTTGATTGTTCTCGATTCCTCAAAGACGCCTGGACCGATTTGAAAAATTGATTGTTTATATGAATGGTCCAGTCCATCCAGACCGAAAAATTGTGGTCAAATAACAACAATTGCCGGAAAGCCAAATATTGGTGAAGAGCTTGGGTTTACCATTGCAAATAAAGTTTTAAGTTATCTATCCTATATGCTTCAAAAGTTATTCGAGATCAAAAGTCAAAATTTGGGTACATCCAAAATGAAAAAAAATTATAGCTCGATTGGTAACAGACATCTGCAATAAGTGATTTCTAGCCTAAGGAGTCCGCCATATTGGATTTAGACTCGCGACACATTATTTTTCGAGTTATTCATAGCAAGCCCTTTCATTTGATACCCATATCGTAGGAATGCATTAAAAACATTTTTTTTTCCATCTTGGGTATACCGCCATATTGGATATAGAATCATACATTGTCATTAAAACTGAACATTCAAACAAAATTTCAACACAATCGATAAAAAAAATATGCTTCAAAATTGAGCTTTAAATAAAATAGTAATGTATCAAGATTTGTTGGTCGCGCTTGAAATGTACTCTATTCTCGGTATCCACGGCAGAGGTTATTCACCCTACGCGATGTGACGGAGCGACACGTCCTCTCTGTGAAGCCTTGCGGCGGTCTGGTTTGAGTTGACTCGCGTGCAGCGTTTTATAGTAGTTTTTAAATAATTTATAAAAAAATAAAAACGAGAGATTAAATTATAATATAAAGTTTATGTTTTAAAGAAAGAGTTATATTACTAAAGTAAATAATTGTTATATTAAATTAAGTAAGATAGATAGGTAAAAAAAGCATTTGAAATTCACAATTTTTCACATTGTTAAAATATTTTTTTCTGAAAGATAGAGACCTAAATCAAAAAATGTTTTCAACTAACTATATGCATGGGGATTTCGTCTATGAGTAAAAAAATAAATATGATTAGATTTGCTACTGTTTTCACATGAATTTAAGCTTCGAAATAGACGCTGAACGGGAATTTTATAAAACATCTGTTACGTTATAGGGGTTTTAAGTATTTAAACTACACAAATTGAAATTTATGTTCAATTAACTATATAGACAGTGAAATTACCTTGCGTTATTAAAAAATAACATAGTTATAGGATAAGTAGTTACTGAGAAACAGTGGTTTGAAAAGTACCATTTTAGGCCAAATGGCGCGCGGTTGACGTACACGCTCTTAATCTAAAAAAATATTTCTCTGATACTCTCTGTTCTTATGAATCGACTAACATCTGCCAGCGATTTCACTCGCGTTCCATGGCTAGCACTCTGTGTAATCGGATAAAATAAACCTATAAGCCGCCCTTTCGATAAATGGTCTATCTAACCTTCTTTCAATGACCTTCAAAATAATTTGTGTTCAGATAAACACAAGCCATATAATATACGAAAAATAAATAAATATAATAAAACGTAACGCGGCACAAAGTTGGTCTCTTGAATTCTCTCGATATCTCGGCTCTCGACTCAATCACGGGACTCGGAGAGTCTCTCAAGGAGATTGTTCAGACTCCCATCGCTTCTTGTTAGCTACAATCCGACGCTTATTTTTATTATTAAGCTCAAATTAAATTTGCAGGATTTTTAATCTCGAATTTTTATTTAAGGTACTTTTGTATTTTTTTGTTCTTTTCGTTTTATTGCAGCGTTTATTTTTATATTTTACCTGTACCTAAGTGAGAAAATATATATTTATCGATAGATTTAAATAAAAAAACTATTTTTCTATATCTAAATTATGCATCTTAAAAACTATTAAGCATTGCTACTCATCTAGTTTCCTAAGACTAATCTTGTGCCTCATAGTATGATGAAATTACCTGCAGACTGTTAACACATTGCTTAGGCACGCTTTAGAACGAGAAAGCCCTATAGTCGACAGAAAAGCATAAACTCTCCCTCAGCAATCGGTTAGATATCACTCTTAAAACCTTCCGTTGGTAGTTTAGCAAAAACTCTCCACATAAGACACGGTCGGTAGGTACATAAAGTTTTTTCACGATGTCATTTTTTGCCAATATCATTTTATGGGCGAACGACGAACCGTAAAGAAAAGTGATATATTGTTGAGCTTATTTCCCTTGCGGTATAAGGGATTAATTGGGTTCCGCAGAAAGGATGGCGCACATTAATTTTATGTCAATAGTAGCTTATCCTACTCGTATGTATCGGATTTTTTTATATTTTAATTATTTTAGTTACCTAGAGACGTTGTCTTGCTAATCGTTTATACCTTGAAAAAACTCTATCTTATTTGTCAATCTATCCACTTACGTGATTGAAAAATATCCTTAGTAAAGTTTTCAAGGGAACTTTCCTTCGGGTATTTTAACGTTTCCTTCACATTTATTACACAGTTGTTTTAATATCACACTTATACAGGAGATTGCTTAGGCCCTAGACTATATAATTCAAAATCTACGTAGAAAAGTATATATAATAACAATTCCATTTAATCTATCGAACACATTTACAAATACTACCCACAAAATCCACCAGGTGGCGCCTCAAACTACGTTCAACACATACTTCCACATATTTTAATTAACATCCATTTTACCATCAAAGCCTTCCGTATTACATTAATATCGCCAGGTTATTATGAACTGGGGCTTGCAACAGATATCTTATTAACTGATACCGGCAAAGGATCCATTACACGCAAGTGTGAACGAAGTTTTAATAGCAATATCTAATTACAGAGGAATAGAGAGCGAGTCAAATATTTTGTATTAAATTGAAGATAGAAGAGGATTATAACTTGTTTAGACAAATGAATTGTTTGTAATAAGAGCTTGGTATCTTAGTAATACATTCTTGCAAATAAAAGAAAGTATATTTGGAAAAAACTTAAGTTAATTCTTGACAAATACAAACGAAGATAGCAGCAACTGTGCCGCACTGTGTAAACTAAAAAAATATATATTTACAAAGACAATGTACATATTTCCATTGTTTATGTGTGTAGCTGTGTGTGATTTTAGCGTCCTTAAATTTTTTTTGTAATGATTTTGTCTTTATGTATAAACATGTAGTTAATCGACCAATCGAAAAGTGCTGGAGTGGAGACCACGGACTAGCAACCGCAGTGTAGGACATCCACCAACAAGGTGGACAGACGACCTTATATAGGTCTCCGGAAGACGCTGGATGCAGGTCGCCTCCAACCAACAGGTATCTGTGGAGATCTAAGGGGGAGGCCTATGTTAGCAGTGGACGTCCTATGTCTGAGATGATGATGATGTAGTTAAAGGCTGATATGGTTGAAGGGTTCATTAACCCATGATAGCTTGTTGAACTTAATTCCCTATTCCCAAAACCAAATAAAATAACGAACATTTTCACACATCATCGGTCAAAACAAACGTATTAAGAGATAATAACAGTATAAATCAACGTCAGTAATACATTAATATATTACTTGTAACCAAATGTGAATTTAATTCACTTTTAATAACACACCTTCTCTGTTATTACTGTACTGATTGAGATGGACTTCATAAATAAATAGTAATCACGGTTTTATTTTACACGTAATAATTGGTTACCTATATCTGTGTACAATATTACATGGAAGCTATAGTATTGTACCGATACAAGAACTGTTTTGTAATATTCTATTCGATTCGAAAGTTGAAAGTGCCGGAAAAATTGATAATCACACTGGCTTTACATATTAATAATACCAAAGTGGTTTATAGTATTCTGTACAAAGCTTTAAAAGAAGTTAAATAATATTCGAGAAAAATGTCCTCTATTTTAATGAAAAAAAAGATACAGGAAAATTGCCCACGCTCCTAACTTGTGTTGTTTATCTAATTCAAGATCAAACATGAAATCAATTTTTTTTACGAATCAAGAGCCTCAGAACAGACAGAACTGACACTAAGGCTACTTTTTATCCGACTCCACGAAGTAGTTCCCTCGCAACCGCGGGGAACAGCTAGTACTATAAGCACAGAGTATTCCAAGTTTCGTCAGTAACACATGCTACGGCATCAGATACTTAGCGCGGTCAATCAATGTCAGTCATAGCGGCACGCTTGACACACGATATATCGAACGAACTGTTCTTAGTCACGTACCCGAATGTTACGTCCATAGTGGTGAACGGTAGCGATTAACGGGAAAAGGTTATTGAAAGAACTTCCACCGTATGTTCAGTTTTATGATAATTAAGTACAGTTTTATATAGACTCGCTATGACGCCAATACTACTTCAACACGATAATTATGAAACAGGTATACGAACTACTTATAGATAGGTATCAACGTCATCAACATAGATATCATCAGCAAATAAAAAACAAAATAGACGTCTATCTATATTTATAAACTACCAAGAACTAGCCAGCGTATATAAATAAAATGAGGTAAACGACACAAAAATAAATGCAAAAGATAAAGATAACATTCTAGCCCGTAATGATGACAACGATCGGCAAAAGATAACACAAATGATAAGTAAAGCAATAAACCCATTCCAGGATATTAAGATAAGCCGTAATAAGCTGAAAGTGTTCTTAGATTCAATCCAAGTTTATCTAAGACAAGTAAAAGGCACCCATTTCAGAAGATGATAAGACAGTCAGTCTTAAATTCAATCTAAAAGATATCAACCCACGAAATATCGCGCTCAAACCAATACATGTCATATCTTCACGCTTGTCAAGTGTCTTGGGATAGTCGGAGCGGCAAACTCGCGTTACAAGGAAGACTTATGACAACCCTCGTCAAATGGTGGGCCTTAGGGCTGCAACACGAAAAACGTTTCACTTAAAGCAGCATTTTATTGGTTTCAATTTCACCGTTGCGTTGTCGCGGATAATACGGCAACCGTACGGTGGTGGGGCAACGTTTTTGGCTCGACAACGCTGGTCGACTATTAGTATCGTACGTACAATATACAGTACGCTGCGGGATTTTCGTATGATGACTCATCAGTTTATAATACGAGGATTGGACGAGATTGCTCCGTAGTCTGTTTTTGTTGAGTTTGGTAAGTTTTGTGAAATTATTGCTCGTTTGATAGGGCTCAATAGTTAAATAGGTTTTGTTAGTTTTTATGAGTACTTATGTACGTCCGTTTTGTTACCCTCCTTTGTCATACGTAAGTATGTACAAATATTATGAAAATGACAAAATCAATATGTCTATCTATTCTTTAATCTTTTTGATCCCATCATTGATTTAAATAGAAGTTCTTATTTTGTACATAATTAGATTGAGTGTATAAATTACCTACGTTTAAACTTTACACAATTACATTTTAAATAAGCAAACAGTTTTTGCATTTCCCTCCCGTAATTTACATCACAGCATAAACTAAACTACACAATGTAAGTATTTTAGATAAAACTGAAATAGGGAAATCCTGAATATCGTAGCTTGAACAACGACCGCGTGGAGAAAAATAAACTAAAGTGAATCGCGTAGATAGTGAACTTAGTTTACGATCGTATTACTTGAGTCTAACTTAACTTTAAAGTAAGTGGTGCACACTTCATTGTGTTTAAGTTATACTTTGTAATTATAAGCAGGTACATAATGGTTCTTTTTTTTAATATGGTGAAAATGTAACAACATTTCAGGTACTGCGTAAAAAATATATATTTATTGTTTTTCTCTTAGGTAATTTTATATCCTGTCTATACATATTAGTTAACATTGAATTGTCTACATCAGATAAGCCTAAACACATATTAAATTAATAATAGCATGAATATTTTCTTAAACTCGCATGTGTGAACTAACATTCCTTAACTTTCATATTCAATGAACAAGACTAATTTTCGAAATGAATAGCATTACAAGTTTTCGCTGAACTTATAAACTTTGCACCTATGAGAGCGACAAATTAACATCACATTTTCATGACAACCCATTCAATTCAGAACCATATTTCTTACAAGGTACGGTTGAAAATCCTGTGACCTTTAATTCCATCACCAGTACATTAGTGGAACATAGTTTTGACAGTGTGTTTACATAGTGACAGGAGTTAATTTAGTTGAACGCATTCGCTCTTTCAAATGTTATTAATTTTATCACAATACCATTGTCACGTACATTCGTTATAATTGAATTATGTTCAATGAAATAAATTATGTTAGGAAAATGTGTATTGAAAACAAGCTCGTATTTGTAAAGCTATTCATTTTAACAATGTATGGGTTGGGAAAAGGTGTTTTTAATTATCCCTCCATATATTACAAATATGAATATAATTCAGTCTATCTTTCGCACTTTCACGAAAAAACTACTCAACTAAATTAAATTAGCACACAGATATTCTAGCGCCTAAAAGAGACAGGCTTCAAATCTAAGCATTTGATTCTCACAAAAAAACAAAACACTACACATAAATAAAACTACTTACCTTACTACCAAAGAATTCTATCTTGATCTCAAATCATGTTTCTCAAAGGGCTTCTAAGTGAGCCTAGTAGAACAAGGCAGCTAATTAAAACGTCTACAGTATCGGTGTTGTCGCTAAGATAATAATCCGGGGCAATCCGCTGGAGCTAACTTGAGCTATCACGGGCTCAGTAACAAGAATACCAGCCTGGGTGAGACGGATCTTTTGTGGAGAGTAAAAAATGTGCAGTAGGTCAATGTTGAGGTGTGAAGCTATATGATTGTGTTATAGACGGACAGGTAAGAATTGATAGTGTTTTATATAAACCAAATTTCGAATAATTCGGATAGTCAAAGTTCCAAATGGTATCATATAACTGCCAGTACGTTAAAGAGGCAAGATCGTTGTCGTTTCATTTATTCATCTGGCTGACACCCCACAAAACAGCTCCTGTACATGTGAAACATTGTTAATTCTGATCTCTAACTTAACTATTGGAGCGCTTTGAAGAATTCTGTCAGGGTTTGATAGCCCATTAAACAACTGGTTCCTACTGGACGTGGCTGGAACTGTTGGTGGAAAAACGATATTATATTTATTGGGATTGTTGAATCACCGACATAGCCGAAGGTTTCTAAAAAATACTACTTGAACTTCTGGTTTCTCCTATATTACGTGCACAAACTTAGTGAAACTACAGGCACACGAGAAGGCTGCCAAAACATGTCAGCAAGTTAGCTGTCCTTGTAGAAGTTTCGCCTCGCCTTAACTTATGAAATCCATTACTATTGTCAAGTTTTAATTGTTATTGATCAGAATATTATGTTAAAGTTCAGTTTGGAATAATAACTTTCAAATTATAGGTAAAAAAAATTATAAAATGTTTCATATGTTGGATATAATAAATTAATATTGGTGAGCCAAATTAAAGAAATAAGGCTCATTATCAAACAATCAACAAATCAACCACCTTTTATAATTCCAGAAACCATCATCTTTTTTTTTTTAAGTAGGCCATACATAATCATCATTCATTCTAACAAAATAACAACAATCCCTATTATTCTAGCTCAGAAATTTGAGGAAATTCTCCATAATTATATTACAGGCTCGACTTCATTCCGACGTAAAATTCTCGAGACGCTAATTTAATTCAAAAATGTCCGTTCCGAGGTCAGTTTCACAAATAAGTAGAAACATCTAGAACATTGGACGAAGAATTCCAAGTCACATTTTACCAACATCTTAATGTCTGGCCCATGTTCCTTTGGGAGTTGGTGAATTGGCGCCAATATGCCAAAGTTGGAGCCAATAACAAAAACCAAGAAGTTGGTTATTGGTTGGAGTATTTTTAGACAGAATTTAAGTTTAAAATTAGAACTTCAAAATAACAATTGAAATAATGACAGATGAAACTAAATATTTTTAGCAAACGTTCCTTTATGCGCATTATTTAAACACCTTTTTCTCTCATAAACAAAGTAGACAAAGGAGAAAATTAAATTGTGTTTTTGTTTCACAAAAACAATAAGCCACTTGCATTGGAAGTGGGATAGTGGAAGTTTTATGAGCGAACTTCTATTCTGGGTTTATATTTTTCCTGGAAAAACAAGTTTAACTGCAGGTTATAACAGTTTTATTTAGGACCAATGCTCGGGATTTATTTTATAGAAATTTATTTACCAACATCCTAGGATCTGAAGGAATATTTATCTCCCGTTTGAACTATGCACTTTAAAGTGAAAAAAATACCAACTTTAATTTAGAAAAATAACTTCACACCACACACCGACAAACATTTTCTACTAGGACCAACATTGGCGTTACAATGCTCTCTGAACAACCTTCCTTATACCTTCAATGGAAATGAGGGTTACAAGACAACGGTACAGTTTGCCCAAATGAACACCAGAGGAAAATTTAGTTGGTTCTACGCACCGCTCCTGAGATAAACTTAGTTCAAAGTTTACATGAAAAGCCGAGCGTTGCATGAATGGGTTCTATACGGAATGTTAGTATGTAGAACTGGGATTAAAATGTGTTTATCTGTTTTTGAGATGCATAGAAGTTAGGGCAGCGAAGTTGCTGAATGCATTATGGAAATGTGTGTCGGTGCGAAAAATTTTCGCTTTATTTTTGGCTGTTTTGTTGTGCAATGTTTTGTTAGTGAGTTTGTTAATCCGAATATGGTATGCGAAGCTGAAAATAACGATGTATGTTGCGTTACGTTTTCACGTATAAAATGGTTTGGTTTGGTTTTGGATTCTCCTTTCAGTTTTCGATAAATCCGTTTGAAACTATGTATCTACCTACATTCTGGGAAAAGTGAAAACTGAGATAACAGAATTTCGAGATATTTTCCAAAAGTTTTCCATCCAACGCAAAGATACTTCAATACAAAATCTTAAGCAAATATAAAATTTATTTACTCCAAATCCAAGTTCTCAGACAGGAGCATTTAGAGCATCGCTTTATCAGGGTATCAACAGCGTCCATACTATCGCAAGTATTCTAAATAAATCCCTAGACGAGAACAGTAGCTGAGAGAAAACAGTTCCAAAAGACTTTTATTTAGAAGAAAATACGGAACGTTTACAGCTACTAATGTTCTTCTGTAGTGGATGTAGATAAATTGCTTAAGACGTAAATAAAAGCTGAAAGGACTAGTTCAGAGAAATAAACAACTAATTTTGATGAAACATGGGTTGGTACGCTTTGTGATATTTTTGCAAAATACTCGTATTTGTGCAAATATTTTTCAAAATGTTTTATGACCTTATCTTGTAAGGTTTTCAGTTGTTTGAGAAGTTTCACATTCAGATATTTCAACGGGCCTTGTACACAAAAACTTTTATCCTTAAACCTTAAACCTTCTCCTAAGTTTGGCAAATTCTGTGCAGAAAACTGCATGAAAATTGGTACAGTCAAACGTTCAGATACGTATGTATGTATGTAATCAAAATACGAACCGCCTTTTACAAGTCAGTTAAAAAATAACGTTCAACGAACCGCCTAATACTGCTAATTTGGTACCTAATTTTACGTGAACCTACTTAAATATAGGAAAAAGCCATATAATAGAGCAATAACAGTGACAAAGACAACGTTAATATAATTAGACAGCTTCAAGGTCGGCTGCGAACTGACTTACAAATTAACTTTGCCGCTAAGTGATGTATGATAAACGTCTGAAATGTTATTTTAGTAAATCATGATGAATTTAGCATTTAGTTATGGCTCAATGTTGAATACGGTATAGTTGTTAATGAAAAAGTGTCAGGGAGTGAATTAAAAACACATAAACAGTGTGCCTCTATCAAATCCTTCGTGTGTCGGAAATAATATCGGTAAAGGTGTTCAGAATATAATTTTGTACATTTGTGAGCGTAGGTAGGTATATAATTACTTGAAGAGAAAATCCAGCTAAGTATATGTCACCGGAAAATAACAAGACTCGTAGGTTGATCAATTTTCTAGGTAGTTGATCAACTCTCGGAAAAAAATTAACGGCATTTGAAATGTACTATTTACCGTATGTATTAATAAGAAAAAAATATATTTAAAAAGTCGTAGAGTAGCCGACCCAAAGATACTTAAGAAACCTACGCTGTTAAAAATGCTGAATATTAAATGAAAAAAATATTGATAACTTGTTTATTTTCATGTAACTATTAATTTCTTCGAATAGTAGACCATGCATAAGATACTCCCTTATAACAGTCTGAACACAACATAGCCTACATCCAGCCAATAAGTACAAAATGCTATCCACGTCCATAGTTTCGCATCCTTCAGCCTTCAAGTCAGAGAGACGGCAGTTATCAAGAGCCAGCTAGTAAAAAAGTAACAAATTCCATCCACGTGCCTCCCTGTGGAACATTTCTGTCTTTAGAAGGAACCTCCACTGTCCACATATTTATTAGGCTCAGGTGACCTTACTTAGAAGCTTTCTTTGAAGTTTAATTATGTATTAGAACGATGTCCACTTTTTCGGCATGACTTTTTGTAATTATCATGTAAAATTTGTGCTTAGTCAAAGTCTATTTATTTTTATTTCAAATAGGCCTATAATAGCAATTTCGAAACGTCAAGCTAGTTGCATGAAGGATGAGCGAACGATCGTCCCTACACATTTTATGTTAAGTAAATGTTAACGAATTAAAGAATATAGTCCAGAGTGCTGAAAAAATCGTCATGGTAAAACCAACTCTTTCAAACTAGAACATCCTAACATTCAAAACAATCATAGACAAACAACCCCAAATATCGACCAACCTTCACCAGCAACAAAAACGAATACACCAACCCACTTAACACGTAATCGATACCTACGATAAAATCGAAAGCGATTATCCGACAATTAGTCGTCAATACCGATACGTAATCCGACACACGTAGGACGGTATTATTGCGCTCCACTACACTTGATCCACGCCGGCTTACAGGAACTTTTTAAATGGAACTATGTAGTTGTTAACTGTATTGAAGGTTACTTTCGAATTAGGAACAGTTCCATTTGAATGTAGAATTTGGGTGAACGTTGATACTGGCTGACGTTTATTTGAATTTGGAATTCTTTTTGCTGTTGTTGGAGTTCTGAATAAATACATAAGTAGGTTCCATAGTGAATTAATGTACCTAGATACACTTTCACGAAAAATGGCTGGTATTTACATACGTTAGACAGCGAAAATCAAGTTCTTGGATCGGTTCTCTCTTTTAGATATTTTATAACTTGAGTTGTGTGTAAAAGATTAAATATAAATAGAATAAAAAAGATTTCATAATTCTTTATACCATTTTTCTTTCGGATTTATACGTACACTGTCATAACACGTTATTTCGATGAACGATTTCAATTTCAAAAAGGACGGATTTCCAATGTACATGCCTATTTCTACCAGCAATAAATATGGTGAACCTCATCAAAGCGATTTCATCATAATTTCATATTCAATGCTTTTAGTGTCGCGTCATCGTTCACAAAATTCTGATGCCTATCGCAAGGCCAATCGAAATTGGACTCTACTGACCTTATAATTAATTTATTGGAAAATATTCAGGTAATAATACCTAGAGAACAGGAGCTCGTAGCTAAGCCAAAACCGCTTGGGTCGATCATAAGGTTAAGCAACGCTTAGCGCGTCCGGACCGTGGATGGGTTACCATCTTGTCATAACGAGTTTTTCCGTTTTCCGGATGGCACGATAAACTGTAGGCCCAAGCTGTCATTTAAACATCTTAACGAGTAGTCAGTGGCTAGTGAGTCTGACAAGCTGTCTAATCTAAGGGTATCTATTGGGTTGCCCGAGTGACTGAGTTGAGTTGGTCAGATAGGCAGTCGCTTCTTGTTAAACACTGGTACTCAGCTGTATATGTATGTGTTAAAATATGCCCAAAGAAGCGAGATATGATATGGCTCAAATCGAAAATTATTATCAAATGCATTTCATGGACTTTGACTTGATCACATTAATCTAAAATAATCAATCATATTTCATTTGATTTTGATTCATTATTCGATATAAACGATTATAAACTAGTGTTTTACACGTACATTCATTGCAAATATCCTAATAACATAATTATACTTCACTTTATATTCTTGCATGTTATCTCGAAATGAGCATAAATGTACATATTTAGAATATATAGTTCCTATGTAAGTATATTCAAGTAAATTAAGTAATAACTTATGTATATACACATAAAGGTTTCACACAATGGACCTATAACCTGAACCTATTACCAGGACCTTAAGAATATTTTGTATTTGTACGTATTATCTAAGTATATCGTATTGGGGGTACTAAGCAAACTGTAAAGTCTATAACAACAGACCCTACCCTAAAATAATCCGGCAGCTTACCGCCACTTTTCCTTTATAATTTTCATACGCAAATCTGGTGGTGCCCTAAAACCGGCTCAGACGTAAGCCGTCGTGTACACGGAGTAATGAGTACGTGGAGAGATATGAATGGACTCTAAATTTTTAAAGATGGTATACATATAAATATAAAACATCGATATTATTCCCAGGATATATCGGAAAGTGGAACTACTCTTGTAGGTACCTACAGATTTTTTTTCATAAAATCCAGAGTATGTTTTTCACATTTCTTGGTTCAAATAGCAGTAATTCAAATAAGATTATCATGTACTTTAGCTGAACAGAAAAGAAAAACAAAAAAAAGTCATCTACACTAACTAAGACACAGGTAGCATTTGATCAATTCAACGTCACCTTTTACTTACTACATAGGAAAATTAACCCCTGTAGTCCCTACTACGCACGTTAGAACTCCATTTTCGTCTTACTCCGTGGTAGTTACCTGAGGCGGTATTCGAAAATGGCATTAGCTTGACTTGACATTCGAGTGGCACGTCACGTGATGCCCCTCGCATTTACCAAACTTCCTACTTTCCTTTGTTGCAGTTTTTTTGGGCGGAAACTTGTGTCGTTGGGAGAGAAAAGAAATTATGTATAAATTGAAGTACTTTTAATACGTAATGGGTATTATTAAGAGCTTGAAATATAAAAATTACAAACATCCGAATTGAGAACCATCTTTTGGGAAGTCGGTCAAAAAGTACAGGTGAACTCTCATAGTCGCCTGGCAAAAATGAGTTATGAACTACCCAAATAATTTCAGACATAAAAGGTTGAAACACTAACTACCCTTTGTGTGTCGCCTAAGGCATTTTAAGCTATTACTGAAATGAAACTAAATGCTCGAAATAACCACTATATGTATGTAATTATTTAGTAATTCAGTAATGGACTTATTTTTCAAATTATTCATTTATTATTTAAATTATACAATATATGTATACGTGTTAGTTTATGTAAATTACAACAAAATCTTTATATTTTCACTAAGTAGATAATAAAATGGAACTAAAAATGTATATCTATTTAAGTTATAAAGCAAATGAAATAACAAAATTCTAACAATATGTTAGTGGTTATAAAAACTTTACCCTAAACTAACATTGAATTATCCTTTGAAACTAAAATAATTATATAATTGAAATGAAAAACATGTTCTAAAGAAAATATATCAATCACTAGGTACCTCCCTCTCTATGTACCTCTAAAACGTTACGTATTTATTTACTTAGCGTTTTTTATTTATTTATTACTTGAAGTAAGTAATCCATCTTTGTCACGCATATTACTTTATTTATTTAGTTACAATATTTTTTTTCATTTCTTGGTGGAAAAATATTTTCTTATTTCTATCAATAATAAAGTGTAGATAGAGAGATTCCTTGGAATTGATTCTTTGTTTGTGGGAATGGTAACAATTATTAACGCTCGAACGCCAGGATTTACGAGTCCTCGATGAAACAGAAATAATTCACGATAACAGATAAAAATATTTTTTTTTTCTGTAACTCATTCAATTGTCAGAAGATTACTAGAAAGGAAAAATCTGAAAATCTTTTTCGGTTACAATTTTGTAGGTTAATTTCTAACAACTCATACATGGGGTAGCTAAAAAGCGATATAACCATTAACGTAACATAAAAAAATACATTTTAATTCTAGAACATCATATTAATGTCAACTTAAAAATGACGTTCCAAAATTAAAATCGAAATCTGATAAAAAAATTGACCATGACCAAGCATACACTAATTTCCCCCCGTCATTCACTTGCATTATAATCGTATGTACAGCATGAAGTGTTTTTCGCAGCTTCCGACGCGAGCGCCCACGCCGGAAATTGACGTCAGAGCCCAGCCCCGGAACAACATCCGCTATATAATCGCGAACGACACTGGACGCATTCATTTTTATAATGACTTTGTGAAATGGAACGTTGGTCGAATGGAATAGATCGGTGATTTATGTTTTGGGTACATGCTGTATATAAATATATAAGTATATGGTTCTGTCTAGACAGTTGTATCTTTTATGATGTGTCGAAGAAGTCATTGACCACATGTATTGTTTCTATTAGTATATACGTTTATACTTTTCAGGAAGTTCAGATTCAAAAGCTTGTTTTCAGTATACAGAGAGTCTGAAAAGATATATTAATTTAGGGCCCGTTCGAAAATAGCACTTCTGAGAACTGGTAAATGCTACCAAAACTTTCAATTAATACGTTAAATATCTGGAAATCCTTGTAGACACGCTAGAGTTTCGTTCTAAATATAGTAGAGATGTTATATAATAGTTATACTTCATAGCTTGAGGCCTACTAACCCTTTAAAGCTCACCACAAATTCGATAACCATCATTAATATAAAACCGAGCAAAAACTGCCGTGCGACAGTTCTTAGAAAAAATATAAAGCAAACACTTCAATCAAGTTCCATTAGATTATGAGTACCAGCACAGTGTAGACTAAATAGTTGGCCGACAGTTGACCCGATGGCAATATTTTTTCAGTCAGTTAGTCAAAGTTTTCTGTCAGTCAGCCCGTATGAACCGGCTAAATACCTCATCTCTGTAATGTGCATACTTTCATCATCATACTGATTTAAGAGCCCAAACCATGGAGAACAAAATGAGTATTAGAGGTGCCATTTCGGAAAATCTACTAAGAAAGTAGCGCGGAAATATGTGGGAGTGCGGGGGTACGAGTAACGTTACTGTCTTCACACTTCTTCTTTGGACTCAATCATCCCTCGTAACTGATCGTTTTGGTCATGCCCACTGTACATATTTGACCTAGAAGAATGCCCCTGACCTACCTGCATTATGGCATGACCGCTCATCTTTCCTTACTCAGTAATCTACGTACTGCTTTTCATCTTCATACTAGTTCATGAGCCCAAACCAACTATCGGCCGACTAAAAGTTTGCAATGTGCGCTTACTCTAACTACTAATTACAAGAGCTGATGACGAGCGATAGCAATCGTTTCGTATCAGATCGCAGTTAATGACTAATTTCACAAGCCTATTTGCATGATCACGTAATACGCTCGGAAAATATGATTTTACCGTCAATATTGTGATGGAGTTTGTTATAATCTACCTTGTTTTGTACGATCGATAATAACAGTTGTATGTTCAAAATACCGCAGCGCAATTTGAAGCAAATGGTTGATCTAACGCGGCTTATAGGTGATTTCTGTGGGAATGCCCACAATAACTATTACAGGACTAGTTTGACAATTATAAAATACTAGCGACCCGCCCCGGCTTCGCAGGGGATAACAGTATTTCCCCACCATATAATGAATTAATGGTATACATACCCATAAACTTTCCTCTTCAGTCACTCTATCTATTGAAACAACCGCATGAAAAGCGTACAAAGTGTACTTAAGCCTAGTGGACTTTTTTATACTATGTAGTGAAGAATCATGGTTAGATTTAAACTACTTTCCCAATCCCTTATATTTTACGATAAACTACACATACATAAGCCGTATATTTGGTTCTATTGGGTACATTCTACTGACTACCTTGTTAGTCTAGTGGTCGCAAGCATGACTGCTATCCACGAGGTCTGGGGTCCGATTCCCGAGTCGGGTAGAAATCGCTCTGTGGGTTTTAGAAACTTTCACAAAGCAACTCGTAGTCTGGAAGTTGGTGATTGATACACCCGTGCATAGGAGAAGCACGTAAATGACGGTCCTGCGAGTGTTTTCTCTCCAGATTCAAAATCAGCTAGGAGGACATCATCATTACACAAAACCGAATTACTGTAAATGCGCACAACATGTGTAGGTATACTCGTATCTTTATAATATAAAGATACGGATAATATTATTATCCGTCGTTACATACAAAAAAACATATCCGCACTCAACTGCATAAAAAAATATTGTCGTTTACATATTTCTATATTTTTATCCATATTAAACGGTTTAAAAATATATCGGATTTTTAAAAAAGTTATCCGCCAGTAATCCGGACGCCATTGGCCATCGATTAAATTATCGTTGATTACGTTTTGTTGATCCTGGTCGCAATGAAGTTACTAGCTCGCACGTGGACACGTAATCTCTTTAGCCTATTTTCAACGCAAATATTATGAAACTAGAAGTTTTGTGTAGATATTTTTTTTTTTTTGTAATAGGTATTTCCGGAACGTAATGCAATATGTTCCGTAAAAGTATGCTTTTATTTATTTTCAAGAGAAAAAGAATTCCTGCTTCGAACTAAATGTTTGAGTGAGAGTTTTTGATCGTCAACCAGGGATAAAAGTTAATTTCAGTTGGCTATTCGGCAAAACGCAATAAATTAACATGATGGTGATGATGCTACATAATGAAGCTTCAGCCAAATATTTAAATGCATAACATCGTACCGCCCATAATACTTTTTCCAAACTCCAAAGTCTCTTTACGTTACTTTAAATAATTTCCAAGCACAGCCAATAAAAATAGACTTCATCTCTTCTTCAAAGAATATTTCTATCCCAACCAACAAGAATAAAAAAACACGCAGAAATTTGAATGCCGTAAAATTGGCGACAGCTCTATACGGCTTCAAAAAACAATTTTCAGTACCGTACAGTTCCGTAGCTCCTTTTTATTCAACGGAGCACCATCCAATCAAAATCTAACTGTGTATCGGTACGGGCGGGGCTCGAAGTAAAAATGAGCAAGATGGATGGCTTGTCACCCTAGATACCCGCCGTCGCCTACTCCCTACTCCCGGGGAATTATTGCTGATATTAGGAAATACGCGCGTTTGAAAGCTGGCAACATTTGCTTACCTGTTGATGTAGTAAGTTGTGTTTTGATGAAGTAGCTGTTTGAATATGGAATGGTGTTTGAATGTGAAATGTCAGGAAATATAATACTGATGATGTAGTTTGCAGTGCTTTCAAAGAAATTGTGTTGTTACATTACCGTTATTAATTACAGCCAATGATTGAGTCACTGTCTGTTCAGGGATGAATAATAATTTTTATTATTTTGCATACATTTTATCTTCTAAATAAGCTTTGCTTATTAAGCTTTGCTTATTACGACCTTGTAAAGGTCGTCGGAAGACGCTGGTTGCAGGTCGCCTCCAACAAGTATCTGTGGAGATCTAAGAGAGAGGCCTACGTTCAGCAGTGGACGTCCTATGGCTGAGATTATGATGAAGCTTTGCTAAAATTCTGCCTTCTTTTAAATAATCACTTAAATAAGCACTCTCCACGAGTATTGAGCCATTTGAATAATCACAATCACCTTGACAATAAAGATCAATGTCTCACAAATGAAACAACATGGTCACATTCCTAATTCCCAAAATTGAAGACAACGTGCTCTATTAATTTTATCAATCAAACTTGTTTGCCAAAATTGATGGCAACTGCATTTGACTTCTGAAAATGACAATGTCAGATAGTTTTGATTGTTTCTATAAATTATGATTTACATTAATTGTTAGTTAGCAATCATGGAGTAATTGAGATCGAGGTCTTCATTACTAGTTTTGATGAGCCACAGACATTTAGTAAAAGAGTAAAAGAGGACAGGCTTGTTTTGAGTTCTGTTGGTACTAAAAACTGATGTTTGTAGCTCTTTTATATTTGAGAAGGAGGCGTTAAAAGAGCACACCTATTGAGCATAATATTTTGTCTTCAATAACTGGATAGCTGAACTTTGATTGGGATGGCTGAAAACTCATACACAACTGGTCGATAATATAAGTTGACTTTTCTACCTCTGCTTACTCGTAAGATAATTTCGTCTTTAATTTCACATCACATGTTTCTTGAACCAACTTGTAAAAGAACTTCACACGCTGTCTTATGTAAACTTAACTCAATCAACAATGTAGCTTTTACTACAAGATAATGTTTACAATTTTATCTTAGACTACCACTTAGGGCAGCAGCTTTTCCGAAGAAGTCAATTACGTACTTACTTTCCCCACTTAGTGCTTGCATATTAAACTCGTTTCATTTACATTTCCCGCGGAACAGGTGGAAACTTGAGCCCTGACTGATTTGAAGTTATCAAAGACGGCGTTTATAATTGATGGATGTCTGTAGTTTATGTTTATTCATATTGATTTCTCTATCGTCTTGAATGAATCTCTATTTCGATATCGGCTCTTGCACATATCTATATTTAGCAAGGACACTAAATTGCAGTTTGAGTACAACGGCTCGGTAAGCAATTATTCCGCATATCAGTTCCAACCTAATACAATATAATAGAATCTTCCTAATACAATCGCCGAGCCAACCATCCGCAGCCACAATTCCGCTGACGTTTCTTCTACGATGCCAAATATGATTCACCTATAATCCAATGAAGGGCCTACCCTCAGCTAAGCACAAACAAACCGACCTTAAGCCCCGTATATCAAGAACCAGAACCTCACGGATGCAATGTTTCGAAAGCGAATTTCTCGTGTATTCCGTCGATCACGTTTTATGTAGCGAAGCGAAACGAATCGATGTGAATGAGGGATGTTAGCGAAATACAGAGATAAGTCACGTTCGCTAAGACCCCTACTAGTTGATGGATTAATCGTTTAGTGTATAACTCGATCGTGGTAATCATAATTTAGAGGAGTTTGGGCGCGGATTATGATCGCTCATTTGTTATTCGGTTATGTTGTTTTGGTTATTTTAGCCGACTGTGAATAGGAAGGATTACATAATACAATTTGAAATTACATAATGTAATTATTCTCTCATTGTATTAATTCTGATTCAAATTGGAATTTTACCTTTGCTACATGATATGTCCTGTTACTTTCAATACGAACCTATATAATTTGTAGACATCTTACCTAGACTTATGCCCATGCCAAATATTTCGAGTGCACATATTTACCTGACATTTTACGCATTTCCACAAAAAAGCGAACTTCTTTCAAACTCATAGTAAGGCTATAAGCAGCTAATCTCAACGACAGCTGCTTACTTGCATCGCTAATGTAGTGAACGAGAACAAATCTGTGATACCCAGCTATCTGGCGATGCGCTCTCAACTGATTTAAATGATACTCTTATCTGTTTACAGCTTCAGTACAAACTTAGTTGATAAATCAATTGGTTTTGCGTGCATAAACTGTATGGGAACTATGGAGCTATTGATTCTTGTCTTTTATAACCTTTTATAAGTATACTGGATGTTTATTTTGGATACCATACGTACTGAAATTAAATTTAAGTAGTTTATTCGTTTAAAAAAAAAGCTTGTGATAATGTATGCTTGTATGTTTGTTATTTTTTTACGCAAAAACGTCTGGACCGATTTGGTTGAAATTTGAAACACAGGCTTTTTTTTTCAACACGCCACGCGGGCAAAGCCGTGGGTGGAAGCTAGTTACTTATAAAGGTCCCTTTTAAAACAGAAATAATCAGAACTTCACTAAAACATTATTTAAACCAGTGTAAAGTTTTATGGTTTATATTTATCAGAAAAAAAAAACTCTCGTTATTTACTCGAATAGCTTGTAAACCAATCGACCTACAACATGCAACGACCACAATTAGGTAATAAAGCTCATAACTCTTCGTAACCTTTTAAAGGGACCTCGAAGTTTTTCCAGTAAAAACGCTTAGTTTACACGGTATACCAATCACCTTCGTGTCTATCATAAAACAGGAGTAGGCACTGTAAGACCGGAGAAACTATCCTCTACTAGAATGAAAAACTTATTATAATTTTTGAAGTTTATTGGATGAGCTCGTCAAAAAAAGTCGCATTATTCTGTAAAACACCTATTTTATTATTGTATTCTGTTACTGTTACAGCCTTTTTATCGTCCCACAGCTGGGCACAGGCCTCCTCTCACACAGAGAAGGATTGAGCGTCCAGGTTTCCTCAAGATATTTTCCTTCACCTTTTTTATCAGCCATTGGTGTCCAAGATATACTTATAAAGTACATACAAACTTAGAATATTTATTACTGTATTTTTTTTAATTGTTATCCGAAACAAAAACTATTGATATTCCTACTCTGCAACAGCTACGCCCCTGTACCTCCCAACTCAACGTCTGTTACTATTCACCCTTCAATATTTTTATTCCTTAATCCCCCCTAAATATGCACGGGCCATATTTCAAGGGAATGTGCACCTGTAGATAAGAGGACATCAATCACACTTGGCTATAAACAGAGCAACACCATTACCCCCCCTTGGGGGAACCTTTGGGAAGCTATTTTTCATGGCATGTTTATTATAGCGGCATGTAGCTGGTTCTTTTATGTTTGTAGACAAAATCGACTGTGAAATTGGTCTTCGATGATAGGGGGCTGTTAATTTTTGGTGTTTGTCTATGTCAGAAAAAAAATCGGAAATTGGAGAGGGTATTAAAAATTAACTCCTATCTGATCAGACTGAGTACACCCAGGTTGAAGCTCACAAACAATCAAATATAAAAGAAATTACAATAATGGACGAAAACCGAAGCGAAGAATATACTAAACCATTTAGTTTCACTGCATTTCTTATTTCACATCTTAACACAAAAATTCTCAAAATTTCCCAGCTACCAAAAAGCATAAAGTTGCACCATATCATATACATCGCATACAGTGCAAGTGAGACCTTTCGCCGTAGTGTTGGGAAACTGTCGCTCGCATGCCGGGGCTCTGCAGATATTCTAGTGGCAATATCCTAGCAACGTAATATACGACCGACATATAAATCTAGGGGATATTTGTCTGTTACGTGTGTACACCTGTATGTTAATCGCAGTCATATATTGCTGTTTGAAGCTGAGATTTGAACTGTGTGGTTCTAAATTAAAGGGGGTTTCAAATTGAATGTTGGTAATGTTGCCGTCAGTTTGTTTTCGCCAGCGTCTTGTAATATTACCTACTTGTTCTCTTTTCACGGTAGGAAGCTTTTTCTTTTTCAGTTCTGCTATCAATTATAGAGGTTATAGTACCAAAGTATTAACGTAGAAGCTGCACATATTGAATAATGTAGTTTGACATACCGACTCCTTCCTCCTTGTATATTTCAAAAAAATATTAATTATCGCCAAATCCAGTCGTTACGGGTAGTCAGAAGCCAGTAAGTCTGACACCAGTCTAACCAAGGGGTATTGGGTTGCCCGGGTAACTGGGTTGAGGAGGTCAGGCAGGGCAGTCGCTCCTTGTAAAGCACTGGTACTCAGCTACATCCGGTTAGACTGGAAGCCGACCCCAACATAGTTTGGGAAAAAGGCTCGGAAGATGATGATTAATTATCGCCATTATATGTCATAACAATCTAGGCGTAATGAATAGACAATGATTATACTTAAGATATAACATTATTCTGGTAAACTATTCTCATCTACCCTGTCCAAACAATGGAATAGAATATTACTGATTCATCACATTACACGGTTTCTAAGAAACAAGGCGTAGACAAATTCTATTGGAAGTGAAATGGCGAGAAATATGCGTAGGCGGAATATCCAGGATTGTTGGTAATTGTCAAGCGATTCAGCACACAGCTTACACTAAAAATAGGCCCACAGTAAGTCTTATTTATAATGAAATAAATATTATTTTTTTGGATAGGAACGTATTTAATATTAATAGCCAATAATAATAGAAGCTATTTGTTGTAGGCTAAAAATATTCGTTTCTGTTTTCATATTAAAAGTATCTTGTTATACCCTCTATCCGTTCAGGAAGATACAAGCTATTGAACAACAAAGAACCAGATTTTTACCTCAATACTCCCGCAGGTAGACTTTTTAACAATACTTCTTCGCAAATCCAAGTCGATTTCGTAATGTGAAAAATAATTCTCAGCAATTCGAAACGGAATCGAGAAGAGCGGATAGCGCCGATGGATCTATCCGCATTTGCTCGGAATTCCGCAAGATTAACGTCTGCTGGGAGGAAGCACAACGTTCCCCCTATTGGGCTCCCCCTTTTCGGGGAGTGGGGGAATTCCTCCAGCCCTTATTGTGGTCCGTTATTATTACAAATGCCAATTGAGACGACAGATCAAACAATGGACCCTAACTAATTGCGATGCAGAAATAATCCATACAAATATAGTAAAGTTGTACGTAATTGGCTAAGTTTGTTTAGGGGTTGTTTATTATATTTATTGAGGCGCTTAAAGTTCAGCTGAATTTATAGATGTTGAAAGGCTCTTTGAATTGGTTTTACGTGTTTTGTAGGTCTCATCTCGTACCAGATATTGCGGTAGTATGTCTGTACTCTATTTTTATCGGTCCATCTTTCCTGACCAAGCCGGTTATGTATAGGTAGGTATATTAAGGAAATATTTCATTGATGTAAAAATACAAAGACGTTTTACGGAAAATACTTGAATTAATATTTCCGGAAGTTTAACTCCTGTGAATATTGTTTATCTTTTCGAACATAATACTACATTTCTACGAGCTGTCGCTTTTACCTTTTAACAATATTTTCTTCCTATATTATTACAATGGGATGTAGGTACAAAGGAAAAACAAATGTTTATATAAAGCTTGTTTATTAACGTCATGTTTTGCAAAATAGACAAATATACACTTTTAAATTGTCATTTCACTTAAAAATTCCGCATCAACATTTAACAATTAATATAATACATAGTTACACACGCATACTCGCTAACTTTACGCAGAAACACATTTATCATACGCTACGAGACGCCACAACTAAATTATGAACTGTATTTTTAAAATAAAGCTCGTTGCCAACGTTATCGTATAAAATGTACAATTAAGAAGTCAGTTCATATGCGGCTCTCTTGTAACGTATCATCAACGTGTTTTAGCATTTAAGATAAATACACTTTATACAAACTCAAAGCTTTACATTAATTACATAATTTTATTTTACTGTTAATAAAGATTCAATATCTCATAATGGAAAATAACAGATGGTTTACAAACAAATTAAATAAGATATACTTAAAGTTACAACACTAATTATTGTCGTGGGTCCTTAAATTTTGATTCAATTTTATTCCACACGAAAAATTTTGATGAGCGAAATTAAAATTTAATGAAAGTCGAAAATTGCTACAGTGGGTTTGTTTCATAGGACTCGATATTGGACCAAATGTTGAGTGTCACAACAGGAACTTTAAGGTTAATTTCATTAATTGAAGAACGAAAAATAAACATATAAATACGTAGGACGTGTTAGTATTTTTTAAATTTAAGAATTCTAACTTTGACTTTAAAAAGAAGCCATTTTAAAGCGTAATGTCAAGATGTTTTTAAATTACACGTATTCGCAATATAATGACGCGCAACATTTGGTCGTAACCGAGCACAATTTATATCTCTTTCTCCAACATGCTTCATCAAGCCTAACATTACATTTCCTTATCTACACGTAATGGTATTTTAATAACTTTATTACGTATTCCCGTTTCATTATTCATACGACCAGTCTTATCCAGAATATTATTTTAATTTACATAGATAACGTTTGCAAGTTTGTTGCGAATCAATAAACAATTTATGGGTTGAAAAGTTTCTTTGATAAATTAGTTCCGTCTGGAGTTAATATCTGTTGATTTGTTACATAATTTATTGTTTTGAAATATTTCTTTTTTAATTAAGCCTTGCCTTTTTTAGAAATAGCATCAACTGTTTTACCTAATACATATACCTACTAGTGTTATGTGAGCGTCATCAAAAACACATTAAATAAAATCCGCATTCATTAAAATCCATTTTCGATAATGTCATAATCAAAATTAAGTGCGGGTTTATGTTAATCTATTACTTTATTATCAAAATTGGTGATTTCATTAGTATTTTGATACAATTCAAAATATAAGTATGCAATAATTTTTAAAAGAATGACTGGTTTTTTATCCTTTTTTAGGTTGGTAATTTACCTGTTTTTACATTAAGTATTCGGGACAAACCCCAATGTAGGATCTTGAAACCAACATTCCACATGACGAAAATACCTACGTTTGACGCATTTTAAGTGAACAACATTGTCATTTTCCTGTCCCCATTTGTATTAAGTTTTAATAATTTTGTTGCATTTAAATAGTAATAATTTCGAGAATGATACAAGGTTTTGTTATTGAATATGTAATAAACAACTTATGCATTAAATTCAAATGAATTATGTTAAAAATAAATCCAATAACTGGAACAGTTGAGCAGAATAGAACATTGAAATATAAAACAGTTGATGTAATTTCTTAATATATTTACGGGTTTCTAAGTCAAATCATGTCAATAGACCAAATACAATCGTTCTCTTAGCACTAATACTTATCAATTCTTGCCAGCCAAACCCAAGAATTTTATACGAATCATTTACACTGCCAAATTGTCCACCTTATTAATAATTACGAAAATAAATTAAATAACCTATTTGCTTATAACATTCATTAATTTATACATTATGACTAGCTCTCGTAAAGGAAATAAAATGCACCACGTTTTTAGTTCACTATTTTCTATCATATGGCACTACACAATTTCGTCTATCAAGATTGTAGGATCCGATGCGGAGGTCACATCAGCTAATGCTTAGATAAAATCATTAACTTGGTCATGTACTTTATAAAAATATTAAATTTTCTTACACTAAGTATTAACAACCATACATTTAACAAGCGTTAGGCTGGGCAGGCAGATCTGAGCCGAGGCTGCCTTAAATAAACTCATATAATCAATAATAACAATTGCATAATACGTAAACTTAGATTATAAAATAAGCCTTGTGTATCGTTGTATCCACTAGAACACCCAGCCTAATGAAACGGTAACTTAAACTCTTAATATATCTGTAAAATGCTAAATTATAGTTTAACAGTAAGCTAATTACTAAATGAAACACAAGCAACGTAATAAGAAGATAGAACTCTCGCAAATAATATTACAAACAAGTTTTAAGGCGCTATCACAGGAATGAAATCATGAATGAAGTTCATACACCTTTCACATTGCTCTGCAATGCTTTGAAGATTTTAATGTGAGTGGTTTGAAAGCAAATCCTAATCTCGTTTGAGGAAGAGCGAATTTCAATCACAACATTTTTGAAGAAGTTTCAAAACTGATACGATACCATCAGTAAGTCAAGTCTGTACAAAGATTTCGTTGTGATAAATTCGCTGCCAAATAAATTCAAATAAGAGTCACCACATAAATATTTACACATAATTTATATTCAAAATAGACTCAATCATTCGTAATTTCAAACTCAGTAAGAACTTAAATACTTAGGTCCGTATTCACAAGACCGTTCAATGCACCCGTTTAAGGAACTGATTGTCGATTCCATCAAACGTCATTTCCAGCATGATCGAAAGACACAAAAGTTTTGACAGCTCCAATAAGTTTACGGAACTTAAGACCTTATTACAATGAAAAAAGTTCCAATTCATAATGACGAATTAAACATTTTCCACTCACCACTGAATCTTCAAAGCCAATAATACTGTTACCATTATCAGTCTCGAGTGCATCAGCTTGCGCTGGCTTGTTCTAGAACGTTCGTCCAACGTCACTGACACTACACTACACATAGTCTCTTCTGCCGGGACCTATGATGCTGTTCCTTTCACTTACAACCGACACTTCTGAGCCGTCCTTTTTCCTTTTGCATGACGAGAATATGTGTGAGGACTGTTGGAAGAAAAGAAAAAGGAAATTACATTATTAGACTATATTAGTCATCAATAAAAGAAAGTTTACCAAGCTGTTCTGGAGCTCTTCAGACTACCGAAATATTTGATAGTTTTAACTTTTCTGATGAATCTACATATATTACTGAACAAGCTCGTTCATTTAATGTGAATAACAGAAAGTTGAGTTCAAAAATTAAAATCTTTTCACCTTCTTCAAAAGCCATCTTAAGGATATGCAAACAAAAATGTTGTATTCTGTTGTTGTCTATTTTTTACAATGCAATATTAACAACTAATTTGTACAATTTAAAATCTTATCTTCCTTCGGAATACTGACCTTAACAAGCGATCGGACGGGCTGCTGCAGTACAAAGATGGCGAATATAACCACTCCCTGCAGCGCGTTGACCAGGTCCAGCACCGACCATACTGACACCACATCTGACCCCGCGCCCGCTGCCCATGACACCACCTCCAGCACCCATGTTAGACCCATGATGAAGGAGAGTAGGCAGCACATGCGGAACCTAGAGGAGATAGATGTACTTCAAATAATGTAGACTGGACAGACCACACGATCAGACGGTGAGGACGTCCATTCCTGCTTATGACCCTATTTTATCATCCATGTAAGACCCCTAAAGAGGGATAAGGCAGTATACTGTAAACCAAGAGCAGATAGATATTGTTCCATGTAGACTGGATGGACTATACATATAGGCACGACGTCTGAATTTGCCTCCGTTATTATTTACAACTCATGTTAGAACCTGGATGACTTTGCTGCACATCAGGAACTTATTTCATTAGGCTTATAAGCTAAGAACTAGGTACTTTTGAAATGGCTTATTATGATCCATCACTTTTTTACAAGATAAACGAAGAAAATGTAATCGAATATTAAGGAAAACTTTTGTCTCTCAAAGTTGTCGAGTTTGCCAAGACTAAGTCAAATCAAAAACAGCTAGCATTTGCCGGCACTATTATATATTATTATGATGAACAAACAAATTAACAGAAGCTAATAATCAATGTCATATTAGATCAATCTGATTTGAGGACAGAGCAAATGCAACCAGTTACATGCTTATTGACTTTACGCAGGATTAGGTACTCCGTTTGACTTCAGGACACTATGCTAATTGCAATTAATTATAGTAGTATTGATACTGTGGTTTCTCTAGCTGCTGTAATTGCTACTATATCGATCGAATTGGTAACGGCTAGGTTACCTAATAGGGTATTTTAGTCTAGATGAGAAAAAAATTAAAAGTGTATTACAATGATTGTTTAGAGGAAAAGCAATCGGGAAATGTTAGTTTCACTTCGTAAGGTACATAAATATATTTTTTATTGCAGTTTAAAGTTTTTAGGTTTTTTTATCTGTCTTTGAACACTACGAAATGTCGCCGCCATGCTAATGACGTCATAACGGTAATAAACAAAAGTGTCAGTTAAAATTTTCAATACATATCAAAATATGTATTACTGACAGCTGTAGTTTTTTTACTAACGTAATGACGTCATGACCAAAAAACAATCATGGCGTCCGTTGTGTGCCGCGTTTTCGCGAAATACGCGCGAAATTTGAAATTATGATAAAACAATTAATTTATATTCGTACATAACGTGAGAAAAAAAAATATTTTTAATTTTTTAGAGATATATTAAGACTAAAGAATTTATTTAAGACATATTTCAAAAATGCATGTAATACCCTATTACGAAGCTTCTACCTCTAAATTACCTATTTACCTAATTCCTGAATAGGTGGTTTATCAAACATGAGATTCTAATTTTATAGACAAGCAGATCATAATCATTTCTTTGATCTAAACACACACATTGATTGACATACAAAAAAAATGAGGTGCGTTATAACTTAGCAACGCATCCCATCTCTTAAAGTCTTCACATACGTACTTCACTTTCGATAATTAATCATATCATTGTTTTTAAACCATATCATTTTTCAATTCCTTCCACATACATTTTAACCCTATTAGTTTACCCAATAGAAATACTCTAAGGTAGGTACTGTAAGAGAACCAAATACTGGGTTGAGCTCGCTTCTACATATGTAAACCATCAGTATTCCGTGTGTCAAAATGTGTATTGGTGTGATAAGGATAAAGAATGGTACTTACAATTTTTTGTACTTCTTAAGCCTCTGATTGAAATTCGAGGGTGCCTCCCTAGGCGGCGAAGCTGTGGTCTCGTGGACTGGCAGCGGCTGGCCTAGCACCGTGCCCAGGCGCACCCAGTCGTCTGACGTGCTGAAGTCTGAATGCGTCAGGTCTAACGCTGGTGAGAAAAACGGCATATAAGACAATGTTAAAATTCCAAAAAATTCAATAAATTGCCCTGGTAGGTACATAAAAGGCCTACGACGGAACATGATGGATTTTTAGTCGGTAAGGCTGCCTGTCCACCGGAGTGGAGCTAGGGTGCGGAGCGGAAAAACTGAGAAATATTAACCAATAGGATTGAGGAGTGGAGATTTTGTGCAATCCTATTGGTTAATATTTCTGGGTTTCTCCACTCCGCAGCCTAGCTCCGCTCCGGTGGACAGGCAGACTAAAAGTCTGAAACTCCCTCACCACTGCTAACCCACAGCGGCATTTGATAATTTTTGCACTTAATAAATAAAAGGTAAAATGTATGATATTAGATATGCCTTTATATGTTTTTAGATTGAAAACATCGTGATAATAAAATCGCAATAAGAAAATTAAAGCAATATATTTTACTGCAACATTTAAAAGGAGATCCATCTTCAAAGATAATTACGACTAACCTACTTGCTATTGCTATACACCGAATTACTTCTCAAACAAGGAAATGGCAAATATTTTTAGCACGATCATGAAGCATGTATATTGTAATGTTTATATTGTACACGCATGCGCAGTAAAACTTTTGTACCTAATATAATTTACTTAATGCAAATGACACATTTTCTTGGATCTCCCCAAAGATGATAAGTCAACGAGACAGTTTAACAAAACCCAGCCAAAGAGTGGATGCCAAAACATTACATTAATACCCAAGTCACGATCTTCAGCAATGAGGAATATACATACAAGACTAGAGAGAATAAGCACTACTATCATTTAGTATACATACTTTATCTTAAGAAGTACAGTATACTATTTTCTCTAATACGACTATTCTTTAAAGATCTATATTGACGTTGAAAATATTTATTTATTTTAGACTAGCACACAGTAATGATACAAGTCCATATTATGATGTTTAGTGGATGAGAAACTTAAACTACACATGTAAATTTTAAATAATATTTTTTTCTTCATACTGAAATAACGTATTACAAGGAATAACAAAACCATTTGAATAAGTTTTTAGTTACTACTAATCTTTGTTAACCTATAACTTTCATACTAAATAAATATTACAGAACTTTTAAGTCTTTGCACAATAAAATAGAAATGAGTCGACTTGTATTTCTTATTGTTTTGCACAGATTATCTTAAGCTATGTAGCACATGTTTGAGTATTCACTTTGTAGCTAAGATAAAAGTAAATGATGCTTGTCTTATGACACAGTGTGGGACCAGATTTTAAAATGTATGTTTTTCCCAGTATAGACTTTACTAACTAGTTTTATGAAGATAGTAATTGACACTCTTCTCAAACTTCCTCGTTTAAATCTGAAGCCAGAGAACATGGTATTTTTCAATAGCATGAACGGCTGTCGGTCATAAAAATGCTTATAGATATGTACTAAAAATATTTACATCTATATTTCTATTGTTTTTAAAAATTTGATTACCAAAGAAACTAAATTCAAATATTCAGTAACTAATTGTTTTTGAATTGTAAAACATATCTTACTGCAGAGTAATACTCATATTGTTTACACAAAACAAATGACCCCGACAAAAGATCACAGTGCGCATCATCAAAATGACCAATTCTTTGAATAAACCCAGGTTTTTCCGAGTAGTTATATTACTTGAAAGTTCCTCAAGCTTTTTACCGCTTGCCATTACTATTCAAGACACGAAATAAACAAATTAGTATGATATATCTACTTAAAATAATGGAGGAAAATCCAAATAACTTACGTGTAACATCCTTAAGTTTATCATAATGCGTAGCGATGGCTCGCGATGTGAAGAAAAATATACAAAGATTGCTGAACAGTATGAGAGCAACTGGCCCGTAGAAGTACGGCAACGCTGCTTGATCCGCTGCAAAGAAAAGAGGTGCTTAATAAAATAATACTTAAGTTTAACAAGAAGGTACCTAATTTTAATAATGTTACGTGGAAGCACATATGACAAAATACACTACTAAGAAATCGATGTCTGAATATAATATTTATAATACCTACAAGTATTCATATCAATTACTTAAAACATATTTTAACAGCAACTTTTGTTGCTCAGCTTGTTGCAGTCTTAACCCGTAACTATTATAGTAAGCCGCGTTAAAGCCAAAGTCTTTGACTTTGAAGCACGCCGGCTTTCTGAGTTGGATGCCAAACGAGATGAGTGGAAAGCTCGACCACCTGTAGCTATCAACTACAACTTTGTGGCTGGTACCCTGACATGTCCGCAGTGTGCGCGGACTTTCACGCACAAAATTGGATACTCCAGCCACATGAGAGCACACGCACGCCATTAGGGTCGAAGTGGTCGCCGTTGCCGAAATCGGCGTGGAAGATTATTATTATTAATCTGTGCCCCTACGAAAACAACTTAATAAACATTATTAAAATATATATATATGTACTTAGGTATTTCGTAACAATATACTTATGTAAGTCTTATTTTACTTTCATATTGTAAATCTAACAAAGTTTCTGCAACTATCAGTAATCCGATTTTACTAACGAACCAACTCGTCTAACAAATAGACGAAAATAACATTTGAAATAACAAAGAAAAATATAAGTTATAGAAATAAAATATATCTTCTAATTTATGAGCTGGAAAAAGTTCATATCTCTCGTCTATGCTACACCATAAATCATCTTTAGCGCTTGCCCTTTTAGAAATACTTTTTGGACAAAAACGCACTCCACGACTATTTAAAAAAAAACAATATCGATGAGAGGAAAGTTAATACTAAGAACGGACGTAATTTTTCTTCGCTGAAAATACTCATCACATTTCTCACTTCCAGCCAATTATTAAAAAATGTGCATAAAGGCTTATCTTCTCTACGTATCAATAATAACTTTGTGAAATGACGTGCTAAGTACTAAAAAGTAGCCTATATGTTATTCTGTTATAATAAGCATTACTTTGAAGTTTTATCAAAACTCAACCAGTAGTTTTAGCTTGAAAGATTAACAAACATTGAGACACACATACACACATCTTTACAAACTTTTACATTAAAAATGTACCTAAGTTCTACGTAAATTCCTAAGTAATTCTTAAATACTTGCACTAATATAATGAAAAACCAACTTACTCTTAAACCAGCAGCCCTTAACTCCGAAGTTAGGCTTCAGATAAGTGCTGGGCACTGCTGGCGACAGGTCCATGGTGATAGTAACTATTAGTAGCAGTATGGGGAACAGGACTGCGTATACGCAGTACCACGCGAACCTTCGTCGCATGCTGCGTCTTGTTACTGACGCGTTTATGTATCTCCTGTTAGAGAAAAGAAGAAGAAAATTGCTATAGAATATTATACATTACTACCTACGTCCTTATAAATACGACTTTACTGGTTTTCCTTAAAACTATTCAGGGACACTTTATAATTGTAAGAGTGGCTAATATGAGTAATGAATGTGTATAGTTTCGGTCATTTGCAATATTTTTGTATATGACAGTAATTTTCTATATGGCTGTAAACCATCTGCCCGTTCACAGCAATTATTGTTGCAAAGAGCCTGAAAATAAAAGTCACTCTTGTGTAGTGTGCATAAAAGTTAATTTCTATATCCACTACCGTGCATATTTTTTACGAATAGCGTAATACTTAGGCCGACTTCAGTGTCAAGGCTAAGCTAATCCATCACATTAAAATCCCTTTTACAGAATCAATATGAAATAGCAACGGCGCGCCGGTCGCGTAACAAAAAACTCCTTTGTTTGGGTATCCAATATGGAAGGGAGCTTTTATTTATTACACTCAATAATATGGCAGCTTTGGTTTGAATTTTCATTATTCCACTGAACAGCTAAGTGGCTACATTAAGGACTTTTCAGAAACGCAATTGACGCGTACATTACAAAATTAAATTCGGCACAATTTTCCGAAATATTGATAAGGTACTCGTCACACGTAAACACTTAACATAATAAGCGCTAAAAGCAACGATCAGGAGTGTGACGAACATAAGAGTAAAATGTAATAACGATACGTTTAATAATGTCACATTTGAGTACTTACCGAACGTTCAGGAATATATCGAAACACATCACGTTTAGCCAGAAGAAGCAGGATACGAACGAAAACTGGATCAAGTATGCTGTAACAAAATTTTCTTTATGAGATTGAATTAAGGGAACGTTATAATTAAATTCGCCTATTATGAAACCCAAACAGATATTAGAATGGTGTATCTATAAATAAAATGTAATTAATTTTATGGAAAAGTTACTTTTTATTAATCATCTATGATAATAATCTATATAGTTCAGAGTTTTGTTATAATAGGCGGCCTCATTATTTGTAGTGGTCCAAACCTATTCGCAGTCCAATCAGTATCAGTGTGTTCATTTAACTTTCAATCTAAACAACATGCTAATTCCTGAAGTGGAATTTAATTTTAGATGCTTATTTGTTTATTGTTGAGTTTAGACCCTGTATTACCAAAGTGACCTCAAAAATCAAAGAATTGTCATACGGGACGATAATCAACGTAAGTAACTTAGTTTTGGCTTTGATCAGAACAGTACAAGCTACCTATTTATTTGATTAACTTATCACTAATCGAATAGGTCCAAAATCATAACCAGGTTAAAAAGTGCATTGCTTTGCATCCAGAATTTTGCCCTTTGCTTGGTTACCAAATATTTTATGGTCATATTCACAGACTCATAAACTTACCCATAATAGTACAGGCGACTGTAGGAAAGGCGTGCCCCGCGAGTTGCGTGGCGGCGAGACAAGTGAACGCGAGCGCCAAACATACGGTGTGGCAAGCAAGCGCCTTGCCGTGTGTGTCCCGTAACTCCGTAATGAATAGGTACACAAAAGCCGTTGCTAGGAGGAATGGAACCGATATTAGGAGACCTGCGAACAAAGATTGGAAATGTAATTATTTTTAGTTTGGTCTAGATACGCATCATTGGGTGTACTTATCAGAAATGAAAAGCATTAAGATGTTATTAAAACGGGTTAAATCATAACACTAAGGATATTGTAATATATTTCCTAAATCAATTTCTAACGATACATCTGTTGTGGGTCCTTGAACAAAAAGTATGAAATCGTTAATCCCTCTTAAGAGCGTAGTTATCAATGATCGTACCTTCCCCATTTTAGGAGGGCCCTTCACCCAGCGATGGGACAATAAACAGGCCTTTGATGGCGGTGCTCAAGGTGTTTGTAAAGATCACAAGAACAGAGCACATCTTCAAATTCAATGACGAGTTTAATTAATTAAAATTAAATTTATATTCCTTGTAACTCTTAACCTCGCCTGAAGCCCTCTAAATACTTATTGAAAGCTTTTACAGCATCAACGAATATCATATTATAAGAGCCTGAAGAAAGTTCTGAAAATCTTTTGGAGACTAGAACAACGATCAAATAGTTAAGTAACTCGGTAACTAGAGTCTTCGTAACAAAGTTAACAATTTGTTCTTGTTGGCAACAACAAAAAGTGGAATTAATTAATGATAAACTCAGTTAGTATTTACTTTGGACGAAAAACATACAGCTGGTTGTTTTCCCACGGGAGTCGATATATTAAATTGGTTATTTCGTGTTTACATCATAAATAAGTAGGATAATATTTTTATTGGGAAACAGTTAAAATTTTACATATTTCCTGTTGAAAATTTTCCTTGTTTTACATACCTGTGGCATACGCAATGAGCG
Source organism: Helicoverpa armigera (assembly GCF_030705265.1). Taxonomy (NCBI): domain Eukaryota; kingdom Metazoa; phylum Arthropoda; class Insecta; order Lepidoptera; family Noctuidae; genus Helicoverpa; species Helicoverpa armigera. The sequence goes on along the minus strand of NC_087127.1, from coordinate 8,837,876 downwards.
TAGAAGACGTTTTAGTTTCCTCCATAGGCGTGGTGAAACAAACGACGGGTAAAGTCAATCCTGCCGGCACCGACTCATTGTAAAACGTCTCCATGCAATAGTCTTTCGTACCCAGTAAGTAGGGTCTTGCGTATGGCACGAAGAGAGACCCGTTTACTAAGAGATAGAACTCGTCTTCACTGTGGATGTATGGCTCTAATTTGTATCTGAGGACAATGAGAGGTAAACGTAATACAGGTACCTGACAGTTCCCTTTAGGTTGTTGAAAGTTGAAGATAATAACACAGAAACCTGATGGTTTGATTAAGAATTCTTAGAGTATTCTTAGCTAAGCTTAAGCTAAAATCTTAGTCAAAAGAATGAACCAATTCATAATAGTTTATAACACGCAACCTACATCTCTCTAGCCAACGTAACCTGATGTATAATGTTTTTGTAAACTGTGAGAAAACAAAGTATAAGTACAGCTAGCTAAAATACATAATGTAATTAATGAGTTCAAGAGCAAACAAGTTTCAGATAGGACTTGAATATAATTATAATTATCCATAATTTCGTCAGTAGGAAATCCCCAAATAAATTTATTATTAGTCATTTCCTTCAGCAAAAGACTAAGATTACCCAATTATATCAATGGAAACATTTTTTCTTATTATCGGAAATAATATCGTAATTGTCGGTAACCAAGTTAGATAATAATTCAGATATAAAAATTATTTGATGATAATAAGACTACAAGTGATAAAATATTATTGCTATTCGGTCATATATTGTGCATTATTGTGTAATATAGTATTAACTGTTATTAGTGCATGATATTAAGAGTTTAATCCATTCATTGATCAGTGGAAAAGTAGAGACATAACGTATGTATTTATGAATCGAGAACCTAATTACGTATATAATACACAGTTTTTCACTAATAATATTAACAGCGATAAAGAAAAAATCTACACCTGTTTAATAAATCAAGAAACATTATACGATAACAGTAATCATCAAAATAAATGACTTACCTATCATATTTACAAGGATTGCCTACTAAAGTCTCGTAGACATTGGTTTCGTAGCTAAACATGTACGTTTCATTAGCTTGGAAGAAGTATGGCTGGAAGGTCAGGCTGGATCGGCTGCAGACAGTCTTCACGGTGCCATCTTCTACCGTAGTGGTGAGGTTCTGACCACTTGGACAGCATTTTGGAACTTGGGGCAACGCTTTTTTGACCTCACGCTCCTGTAGACAAGAAAAAAACAAATTTTAATAACTTTATAGGGTAAGTAAAGAAGTTTAAATAAAGTTTAAATAACGCTGACTCAATTTGTTACTGATATTTAATCATGAATATTTTATCATCTTCGTAATTAACCTAAAAGTTTCAACTAAAACTTGAAAAACAAAACCACAGAATACAGCGTAAAATTCTTTCCCTTTCACAATTAACGAGGCCAAATTAGGTATTCATGGATTAATAATTCAGTTGAACTCGTTACATCCGATGTACCTATTTACGTTAGGTAAAGTTTCATAAAAAAACCATTTCATAAAATATTCCTAACTTAATGTTACCTGAATTATGTTAAGTACAGACCCTACTCAAATAGCAGCCCAATTTGATAGTAATTCTTTGTAAAGCCACTTAGACTTTAACCATATAATGTTTTTCTTAGACGTGACGTTATATTTTAAATTGGGTCGGGCTGTAAGATGTAAGGACAACATAATTATGGATGTCATTCAACGATGATAAATTGCAATTCTGTATGTTTGAGCCCCATCAAAATTCAACATGAGTATTTGAACTTTGACGCACATAAAAGAAATTCGACTGAGGTTGATGACGTAAGAGGTTCATTTAGATTCTACCACGCATTTCAGAGTACCTAGTTAATGCTTGAAAATATTAAAGTAATACTCTTTAAGTCTATTTAAGGCTCTACTTATCAGACAAGACTAATTTTGGCAAAGGTGGTTTATTTAAAGTTTCTAATGAATGTTCTATTACTCAAATTAAATAAGCTGGCAAATACACAGGGCTAAAAACTTTTTAAGTATCTAAAAATACAATTTTATTCATTCCTTGCTATTTTCGAATCCACGCATGTACGTTTCACAGTTTACTCAGAAACCTAAATAAAGAATCAGCCGATGAAACACAGTACATTAAAATACACCTTAGTACATTGTACAGATGTGAAGTGAATGCCAAAATGTAGTGTTCATTATAATCAAAATAGTAAGAAGAATTCCTACTATTACGTATACATTGGAATTTATAATGCTAAACCGTTTGTTTACAGTAGAAATTGTCTGAGTCATTTAATGACAATGCTTTCGTACAATCGTATTAAACAATAACGTAGTCTCAATTTTATTTGTAGTAGTGATATGAGTCACCTAACGACGGTGGGTCAACTCTCCCGATTTAGGTTACAAGTTCAGGCCATTGCAAAAGGGGATACCAAATAAAAAAGTAAACAATTTAAAAGGTTGTGAGCATTTTTTCGTTTGTAAATGTATTTTTTTTAATCCTCAGCACTTTGTAGTTTATCTGTTTCAATTTTCGTTTAGTCTGCTAGCCGAGGAAATTAGCCAGAGATAGAAGGATAGCTTTCAGCTTCTCTATGGCTTTAAATACGTCGACTAGGATATTTCTTTTGGATTCGACTGACTACTTTCAAACTTGAGCGGAGTTCGTAGTCATGAGACCTATCACATAGTGGAGTCACGAATCGAACCGAGTTTATGCCATTCCACACTTTATACTCCCAAATGTGTCTCACCAAACTTAGGTATTATATTGAAACGAAAATATCTGAAGTTATAAATTACTAATATATAAAGCTAAAGAGTTTGTTTGTTTGCTCGAACGCACAAATCTCAGGGTGTTAGATAGCACATTTATCGAGAAACGTTATATACGGATGTATGCCACATTTTTACCCGGGGACGTGTAACAGTTTCCACTGTATATGGGTGAAACCGAATGCGGAAGCTAGCAAACCATAAACAGAAAAGATTAGCTTCAGCAAACAGGTTTAGAGTTAGTGTCAACTAATCTAGCCCGTCATTCGCAAAACCCAAATTTTGATAAAGGCCCGCATTGGTCGCACCAGACGGCTTTGTTGTTCAATGGCGTATTGCAATTTATCATTATTAAGCCTGAATTCCGTATTACGACCACTAGCTGGCTAATAGCAGCCACTGGGACTGGCTATAAATCTTATCTTCCCTGTTGCAACCAGAAAATATTCTGGAACATTCGGCGAACAACAAAGCGGGACCTAAAAAGGGTTAAAACGTATACATGAGGTCATGTACGTGTCGGGTAGTACTGGTATGTTTCGATCAGCTAAAATGTGAGTAGGAGAAGTTGGTATCGAAGGCGCCACGTCTGTCACGCGTCTTGTTAGGAACGTGCCCGCGACGGTAATGAGACAACTGATGACATCCAACAGTCTGGGCTCAGTGTTGCACGATGCGAAAACTGATACATTTTTATGAAGGAGTTTGAATTTGATGCTTGTCCAAAATATGAATCTTATTTCTGAAAATACATCATTCGATTTATTGAATAAGTTATTTAAAGAAATCTTTATAATGAAGCTTCGGTCATTAATTCCTTGAACATACAAGTTACTTACTTTGTGTCGATGTAAATAAGTTTTATTATTAACAAATATACCTAAAATTTATTTCAAGATAGAAATTATCCACGCTAATACCTACTTCAGTACATATTTGACTTCAACAACTAAGCTAAGATCTCAGACATCAAATATTAGGATCGCTAAAACAAAATCGACTACTAATACTCGATAAAAAAAATAAACCCTTTAGCTCTGAAAATGCCTCCCGAATAAACAGCCATATTTTTTCATCATTTATAAAAGATGTTTCTAAGTGGGTGATCACGGCGCATGTTTGTGAATCGTATGTACTTAAGGAAAGTTGTTTTTTTTCATGTACTCGTACGTAAGTATCAGATTAGGTTGTTTGCTCTAGTAGTTTACGTAGATTGGACCTCACGCGGCTCGGAGGGCCCGGAGTACCGTAACTATGTGTGTACCAATACATTATGTGGGTATCAGCTACCGTTGTTACAAGAAGTGAAAATGAGCCTATCTACTTAATGAGGAAGGTTGTACTAATCATGTAATCATGCTTTTGTCTGGAAAACCATAGACCTATAAAAAGTAAAGGAGTTATTTCGCACGAAAGTTTTGAGCTCAACCAGTATCGTCTTAATCTCGCTATAAGCTATATATTATTTTAAGTGCAACTAAATGAAACTCAATAAAAATAAATATTGCGATGAAACATTAAAGATACTCGTCATAACTATAGCAAATAAAGCTAAACAGAAAAGCTTTTTTGTTCGAACATTTCGCTTGACAGTTAAATGCAGTGTCAAACACACGTCAAATTGATTGGCATTCTAATAAATATTGTATGTGCACACACTTGGACGAGGGAATGTATTCAATTTGATGAATTGAAGCAACAGATAAGCTTTTAAATTCCATTTCTTGCTACTGATTAGTATTTTTAAGTGAGTACCTAAATCATAAAAGGTATTGAAAAAATATTTACCTATAAAACTTAGCTCAGTAGTTAGTTAGCCTTATTGACTCCGTTACGCCTTTGATTCGAAACAAAAGTACAAACTTGCCTAAACAAAAATTACGAAACAAAATGAAAGTTTATTTCAATAAAAACAAAGGCCTAGAGACCCGTTTAAGTCGGAAACTCGCAGAATTTCTAAATGTTAAAACAATTTGTTTTTTAAGGCTTCTTTATGGAAATATCCGGGGACTGGGAGCCGTGACGACACTGTCAACTTCCGCGAAACATTCGCAAAGGAAACCTTAAAAATACTCATAAGAGCATTTTTTTCCTGGAAATGTTTCGGGTTGGTAATCACCAAAAGGATTTTAGATGTAAGGGTTACATTGTGGCAAAAAAGACGTTGCGTTACATTTGAAATTATAACCAAGTTCATGTATATTCAGTTCAGCGTACCTTTTAACAAAAAGAAAGTCTTGAAGGGACGAATACTTTATTCAGGGACCAAGCAGGTAACAGGTAAGTAAGTATAAATACGCGTTGAATTAAAACAGGCTGTTTCTAAACGACAAACGGCAAGTCGTTTTGTCTATGTCACAAGTTGACCTCGTTCTAGACATACATTGGAAACATATTGCATATTGGCAACAGGTCTCTCGGGAACGTTGAGAATTGGAGAAATGTCAACTTGATGTCCTGAAAATTATTTAGAGCTATGAGTCTCGCGTTAAGGACTATGAGGCAATGTTAATTATAATATTAGAAAGCAGCTGAGTTGATTACCGGAGCTGAAGTTAAGGAGTGTAAAAGTGACCATTATTTTTAGGCCTTCTCTTCAAACTTTCTCGGATATTTATAAAATGGTTGAGCAATGATGAGCAATAGATCTGAGTCTTTCCAATTTCCAATTCACAAGCAAACCAAAGTTATAATCGTTCTATTTAATGCAGAACCCGAAGCATTAAAGTTGATTTCGATAACCCATAAATACTCAAAGTAATAAACTACATTATTATATTGACACCTATAAATGTAACAAGTGTAGTACTGAAATATTATTATTAGGTCTAAGGCAATCTGCCAAACAGAAGATTTCAGAACCCATTTCATAGAAATCTAGGTATATTCAGTCTTTCAATAGTGCAATGAACTGTTACTGAATTAAGTTCAGATAAAAAAATAAAAAGTGCTACGATAGATACGCTCATAGATTTTTTTTCCCAATGCAAAGTTCTGTTATGATGTCATGCATACACGAGCGGTTTCTGAAATGACGATCCCCTTGAGTAAATACTGAAATAACTACGCAAGTATTTTTTGCCGAATTGACATACATTTTCTTGGCACTTATCGCGAAACTTTTTATCATCGACGTAACAGAAGGTATTTCGTCACCGCGATAATATCGGAATTCAGAATTGATCTCAGAAGTGTTTTCAATAAAAACAGAAATATTTCGTACTGAGTACCGTTTCCTTTTTCGTAATTTCTGAAAATTGATAAGTGATTTTCTGTACCATAAATAGTCATTAATTTCATTGCAAGTAAAAGCGTCATACGTTTTTACTGGTAAGTAATACAAACATCTCAAACCTGTCTTATAATGTTCCGCAATTTAGCAGAAAACGCAAAATAGAAAGACACATTATCCGGCCCGAGTAACATAATTCTATTTGCGACGGATATTTTCTTGACAAGCATCCACATTAAATTCATAAAGAAAAAGCTATCAGATACCAGGAGCACATAACAGGCAGGTAGGTAATAGGAATAAAAATATTTCAACCACGCGAGGCACGTATTCGTTCCGCGTAATAACTAGGACAACGCGGGAAAGTAAATACGTCTGGAAAACCTCCTACACATTCTATTTGCCTGGTTACGATTATACGAATCGATATTTTAAGTCTGTATTGTTACGTGTTCTAATCACAAAATTAATAAATCTCTTGACACATTTTCGTCCAAAGAAAATGTCGCAAATATGTCTGCCTGCATACATTACTTACTGGGTACTTTTTTTCTATTGAAATGCGCATTGACTAATTACTTGACATTTTATATTCTGGTATAAGTTTTAGAACCCTCTAGAATATTTTTATACAATGAAGAATACCAGCTGGTCTGTGATGTCCTATAAATAAACATAAAAAAGCTCTTTTTGTAACATAACCACAACAAAAATGATTCAGTATTTTTAAGGTTCAAGTTAAAATGTATGGTTCATTTTAGTTCCTTTAGAAAGTATGCTAACTATGGCATTCTGCACTTAAGCTTTACGTTGTGTTGAGAGCTATTCGCACCTCATGGCGCCATTGCCAGGACTCCTCTTAACCCAGTAAAGAAAAGCTAGTAAAAACAGATGCATTCACAAAACACACAGAAAATAATGTACTACTGCTATATAGAAACGGTCTCAGCAACATTGACATTGAGCATTTAAGAGCGTGTACGCTCGGCGCGCGATGTCAACTTTAGGTAATTCAACGCAAAAAACCTCGCAGACTAGCGTCGCGGCTGTGTGCGTGCCTATCATACTTCACGTATAGTCACACAAACCATTTTGATCCTTTCGAGTGAAATTGGTAGAACAAAAAATATATTATTTAGTAAATAGTTAAAAGCATGAAAATAAGTCGTTAATACTTACACTCTTTTGCAAAAAAATCGGGCACCTATGAAAACCTTGGTTTTGAGGACTTTCTGTATATTACATACAATTTTCAACAGTACTAAATAGTCGACTGATGATTAATGACAATGTTAAGAGTTTCTGTATTTTAACCGATTTCAAAAAAAGAAAGGAGGAGGTTTCAATTAGATTGTTTTGTGATTGTTCTCATTTTGATTGTTCTCGATTTCTCAAAGACGCCTGGACCGATTTGAAAAATTGATTGTTTATATGAATGGTCCAGTCCATCCAGACCGAAAAATTGTGGTCAAATAACAACAATTGCCGGAAAGCCAAATATTGGTGAAGAGCTTGGGTTTACCATTGCAAATAAAGTTTTAAGTTATCTATCCTATATGCTTCAAAAGTTATTCGAGATCAAAAGTCAAAATTTGGGTACATCCAAAATGAAAAAAAAAAAAAATAGCTCGATTGGTAACAGACATCTGCAATAAGTGATTTCTAGCCTAAGGAGTCCGCCATATTGGATTTAGACTCGCGACACATTTTTTTTCGAGTTATCCATAGCAAGCCCTTTCATTTGATACCCATATCGTAGGAATGCATTAAAACATTTTTTCTCCATCTTGGGTATACCGCCATATTGGATATAGAATCATACATTGTCATTAAAACTGAACATTCAAACAAAATTTCAACTCAATCGATAAAAAAAATATGCTTCAAAATTGAGCTTTAAATAAAATAGTAATGTATCAAGATTTGTTGGTCGCGCTTGAAATGTACTCTATTCTCGGTATCCACGGCAGAGGTTATTCACCCTACGCGATGTGACGGAGCGACACGTCCTCTCTCTGTGAAGCCTTGCGGCGGTCTGGTTTGAGTTGACTCGCGTGCAGCGTTTTATAGTAGTTTTTAAATAATTTATAAAAAAATAAAAACGAGAGATTAAATAATAATATAAAGTTTATGTTTTAAAGAAAGAGTTATATTACTATAGTAAATAATTGTTATATTAAATTAAGTAAGATAGATAGGTAAAAAAAGCATTTGAAATTCACAATTTTTCACATTGTTAAAATATTTTTTTCTGAAAGATAGAGACCTAAATCAAAATATGTTTTCAACTAACTATAGGCATGGGGATTTCGCCTATGAGTAAAAAAATAAATATGATTAGATTTGCCACTGTTTTCACATGAATTTAAGCTTCGAAATAGACGCTGAACGGGAATTTTATAAAACATCTGTTACGTTATAGGGGTTTTAAGTATTTAAACTACACAAATTGAAATTTATGTTCAATTAACTATATAGACAGTGAAATTACCTTGCGTTATTAAAAAATAACATCGTTATAGGATAAGTAGTTACTGAGAAACAGTGGTTTGAAAAGTACCATTTTAGGCCAAATGGCGCGCGGTTGACGTACACGCTCTTAAGACTATTAAACCAAATTGGTATGGTATTGACACCTATTGAAAAGGTTGACGGCTCAAATCATAGCAACTTCGTTTTAATAAAATGAACTCAGTGCTGTATTTGAAAGCGAAATCAAATAACTTAGAATGTTTTAGCTTATTCAAAATGTTACAAATAGAATCTGAAAGGCTGTATGTTACCTAAAGATGAGCCTGAGGTATAGTATTTTTCCAGGTTGATCTTTATTCAGTCTAATAAAAACGTAACATATTCCGACAGCACCAGACATCTCTCCCCACCAAATCTTTAAACACTGTATTCTAGAAGAAATTCTTATCGCAAAGACGAAGGGTTTCACACAAGAATAATTCAGAGGGCCATTTCACGTCGCCAGCAACTTGCGGTAGGTAATAGAAAGTAAATATTTTCGCTAGTGGCCGACGGCTACAGCGAGAGTGATACACGGCTCAAGCTGTGGCTTGGCACGGCTTACTATGAGCAGATTGCTTCTACAAATACTGATGGGTTAGCTGGAATTCGATACTAACAATTCGAGAATGTCTACAGTGGGCAATCGTCATTGGAAATTTAGGTAGCTGTGTATAATTCTCGGTTACAGGACTGGAACCAGCTTGATTCGATAGCAGAAGCTCGCTTACTGGGCAATAATGGGCATTTGGAGATGAAAATAATAAAATCTTAAATTAAAATTAAGTAGAAATACACATGTAGTGAGCTGATGCATATGAGTACAATAATATTGTTTTACTATCTATAACTTAAATGTTAACCCATTCTTAATAACACTGTATGTAAAGTCAATATTAATTTGGGCAAGTGTTGTGATTACAAGAAAGGTATGTTATTTTTGAACTTCAATTATCCTGACGATAGATTCGTTGGTAATTAAAATTAGATTAGGAGAAATAGCCTTTGAAGTGGTAGTCAAATAATGAACGAACAAATTGCTATCCATTTGAAGAAGGAAAAAAAGGGCAATTATTTTAAGAATTATCCAAAAGAAAATCAGAGTGAATTCAAGATTCACCAACTTTTTCATTAATGATATAATTGGAGCATCTGCTACGCTTGATAAAGAAGGAGATATGTAATTGAAATAGTCTTGACCATTAACAAATGTGTCCTTACACAAATGAGAGCACCAAAAACATTTTAATTGTAATCAAACCAACATGACTTTCATTATCATTAATCATCACGTTAATTAATGAACCAACTCATTGAAAAACAACAATATAACCAATCAAAACACCATCAATTGTATTTAATCCTGACGTTAGCATTCGTTCCTCCTTATATTATATTATCAGCGCGCATTATCTTCTCAACAAAGAATATATCAGGACATATCTGCACAAGACGGCCTTACGGTACTTAACAATATTTATTTCGGCACTAGGGGCAGTATATTTTTTGCGAAGAATGCTCATATTAACTGAATCCTATCTTGCGAGAATGAATGTGGTGCGTGGAGTCTCGAAGCAATCTCTTTAAGTGGCCTTCGTCACTAAACAGGGAAGGCGCAGTATGTGAAGTAGAAAAACATTTTTGGACCTTCGAGAATTGGCTGTGATCTTAAACTATAGGTACTGGTATCTCCACCAGGAGAATCGTGTGAAGTGGGCGGGTGAACTTTCGGATGCGAGCAGGTTGGAGTGTGGGGTGCGGCAGGGGGGCTTGAGCTCACCCTTACTCTTCAACCTGTACGTAAACGCCCTGGTTGAGGAGCTCAGTGGCATGCATGTCGGCTGCTACATTGATGGTGTTTGTTGTAACAACTTCAGCTACGCGGACGACATGGTGCTGCTGGCCCCCTCAATCGGAGCTCTCCGGAAGTTGCTTGCAGTTTGTGAGTCTTTTGTCACTTCACATGGTCTTACATATAATGTAAAAAAGACAGTGTATATGGCTTTTAAATCGGGTCCCAAAAGTCCACCAGTACAACCACTTTACCTAAATGGTGAAGCCTTAACAAGAGTGTGCCAATTTAAATACCTTGGACATTGGGTCACCGACGATTTGAAAGATGACGTCGACATGGAGAGGGAACGCAGAGCATTGTCAGTTCGGGCGAATATGTTGGCGCGCAGATTCTCCCGTTGTACAGACGCAGTTAAAATTACATTATTCAAAGCGTACTGTACCTCACTGTACACGGGAGCTCTGTGGGCTAACTATACTCAGAGAACATACAATGCTCTGCGGGTCCAATTTAATAACGCGTTCAGGGCGCTGTTGCGGCTTCCACGTTTCTGTAGCGCATCAGCCATGTTTGCTGATGCACACACAGATGGCTTTGCAGCAATATGGCGTAAAAAGACCGCATCCTTCATCAGTCGGTTGCGTGGAAGTCGCCACAGCATCTTGAGTGCTATAGCAAGTAGACACGACTGCCCGCTTACGTGGAAATTAGTGCAGAGGACTAAGTCCCTGCTTACTATTATATATTAATTGTATTGTTTATGTACCTAATGTATGGATCTCAGTTATCTGAATAAAGAAGTTTATTATTATTATTAAACGCAGGAGAGAGTATTTATGTTCAACAAATAAAGGTATCGCAAATCGTGTTTATCGAAAGGAAGACCTATAATATTTCTGTAAACGTGTTTCTGGAACTGTGACAAAAACAGAAATAATAATGCTCATATTTCAATATGATTCCTTCAATGATGATAATATCAGTCGATCGACAATGGGACGTCTTCTAAGTTCAAATCAATTTGTCAGTCAATTTTTATTCCTTTGGGAATTCGATGGCTTCCGTGTCCTTGTACCCAAAACTTCTGCTATCTTTCTTCCTTTGCGTCTGAGTCGACTTTGCCTTATCGGGGTTTATTAGTTATTTATTCCCACGCAGCCCAAGGCCTATGGTGTCCTTCATCTAACTTGCATTATATTGTTACAATTTGTTAGCCGGGCTGCAAGTATGCGACCTAATTTTCTCAAAAGAATTCCAAGGTCGTGCAATTAAGTTTTTCAAGAACAATTTGCTTTAAGTCATGCGAAATGCAATTTTCTTTGTCTGAGCGCTGCAAAAGAAATTAGGTGAGAGCAAGTTATTTAAACAATTACCGAGCTACCTGTATTTTTTCCTCTTTTACTTTCTAGCGCTTTTTACCGCTTTTGCCGCTATATTCGGATAAATTAATTTCCGTGTTCTTTAGCTTCTGCTTTTAAAATTAATTCAGAATGAATTGTGTTCTTTCACAGGCCTCGTTCATATTAATTTACAAGATAACAAAGTTAAAGAAATGTCTTATTACGGGAGTTATTTTGCAGCATAATAAATTACCGTTTAAGTTTAATAATAAGTATAACACTTTATAATAATTAGGCATGTTCCTATAACAATATAAGTTTGTAGGTATAGTTGCGTGTAATCATGTTTCATTATGAAAAGTAGTGGTATGAATGAATATGAATGACTAACATTTCCCCCTAATTGTACAACGGTTAAAAGAAAAACGTTTTGAAGGGGGCGTGTTACGGAAATGAGTCACTATACTCATAGATAATGGTCTAGTATTACGTCTGTAAACTGCGGTAGAATTTCTTAGCCAATTACTTATTTGAGATACTTCTACAAACATATGTTTTTTATTGATAAAGGTTAACCACTGAGGCATTTACAAAGTATATACATGGGTTGTTACTGGTGTCATTATTGACTATTAAGTGCCTTCCCTTTCCTTGCTTTACAAATAAATTATAAACCCTTAAATAATGCTGTCTGTTTTTTTGTCCACACACAGTAACGAATGGCCCACTACGATGTATCATGATTTTACTAGCATCTAGAAAAATATAAGCTAAACCTTTTGAGCACACTCCTGTTATGCATGCAACAGCTAAGTGACATACACAGTGTAAATTTCTTAAAGCAGCCTTTTCTCAAAGTAATTGAGTGAACAAGCACGTACATAATATTTACTGTTTACTATGTACTTACTGAGCCAGCCACCCACATTTACTCAGTGGTCCACTGAACATAGTCACCACACACGACTATTTGATTTGTGTTTTACGCTACAACTTCGAAGCGCGTAAATATCCATAAATGTACGGAATTAATAAACGCATCCATTATTTATATTTTGTAACAGACATTTTTTATTTAAGTTGCTTTTTACGGATAGTTGATTTTTGTGTGCATTTTGTTTATGTTTCATATTTTTCGGTAGATAAATAAGCAAAAGCATACTGTGCATTTCAGTATGCAACATCAATTTTGTGAAAAATCTGGTTAAAAATCTAAACAGGACTCAATTTAAGTTCACTTTCGTACGAGGCGAAACGATTGTAAAGAATTTCACGACTTTTTATTCTATCAAATACATTTAAACGTTCCCATTGAGCTGTTAATGGAAAGCCTTCGTGAGAGCCAGATAAGGGCACGCAGTGACCGTCGTTAACGCCAAACACTTATTTAGCCGACACACTAGGAAACGATCCACAATCGCATCCTACTCGTCCAGCTATCAAGGACTAGCTTTATTTCCTGATAGCTTTCAATTCAATTCAAACTATCAAGATGTGCATGCACTTAAACTATTGTTAAAGCCACAATAAAGAGGTTAACTAAAAGGTCTTTTTGTACAAAAATAGAACATGAAAAACCCGGATAAAGTTAAGGCAAAACATTATTTTTAATCTTCCCAGTATGACAGCTTTAATTAAAACAATTCACAAAGATGAAGCTATAAAATATTTCAATAACGAGAGGTAACAAGGGTAATCGTGTTAGATAATCGCTGCGGTATAACCGGCCTATGTTTGAAGCCCTTATTAAGTCCGCGGACGGGACGTGGGTGGAACGGCTTGCACTGAAAAATGATACCAAACTAACTTTCTTGTTATTTTGTTAAACAAACTGGAAACATTTTGTCTCGCGCCTGTTTTGTTTATGATGCCAGGAAGTTGTTCTATTTCCTTGTTACGTTTCTTTGTACTCGTAAATAAATTCCTACGCGTTGAAGGAGCATTTTTTAACCGTTCTACTTTTTTTGTCCTTGTCCTGGCTATCTGTAAAACCTAGGAAACTAACCCGCTATCATTAATGAAAGATCTGTTCCTAACATTTTCTAATGAGAGAATCTGTCAAGATAGCTTTACCGTGAAGAGGGCTTATTGCGGCAGCCGTTAAACACAGCCGAGACTTAGATAAGTAATCCTTTATGTTCTTATAAAATCCTTATACTTAAGAATAAAATAAGATGAATGAAAATGAAGATGCCCCAGTTTTCAGGTCAGCAAAGATGTCTCGAGAAACGACGTGATCGGGACGCAAACAAAATAGCTGGATAATGAACCTAGACGCTTCTTGATTAACGGAGCACTGAAATTAATTTAGTTCATCTTGATGCAGCTCTGAAAATATGTGCGCTTTAAGCTCGTATTTTTGTCAAACTATCTCTTAAATTTTATCTAAGCATACTTGCTATGATACTGTTTATCTAGATAACGAACTATTTACACAAAACAGCTACAAATCATGGTGTTACATGACTAAAAGTAAATATCCGATTCAAAACAAGATGATGTTTTTTTCGACACAAAGAATTACCGTCCCTGTCGTAGCGTTCTAATCGTCTCATAAACCGTGTATTTAATAGCGTGTGGTGCTTATCTTGGACATGACGAGTAAGATATCGATGCACGGCGACTCGACACAGCGGCGACGGGCCACGGTAGCAACCAACTGACAGCCGAAGATAAGATACACCCACGCGACAATCCCCGTTACACACCGTTTATAAATCAACTCCACAACACTACGAAATAAATTAACGTACAATTTATTTTAATTCCTAAAGTCCGTAAAATTATTCGAATCCAATCCCATATAAATATAAT